>NC_135971.1:12723904-12860484 GCF_053455715.1 Rhinoraja longicauda | reverse complement strand
GGAGCAGAATTTGGCCATTCGGCCCATCTAGTCTACTCCGCCATTCAATCATGGCTGATCTATCTCTCCCTCCTAACCCCACTCTCCTGCCTTCTCCCCATAACCCCAGACACCCGCACTAATCAACAATCTATCTATCTCTGCCACTGACTTGTGGCCTCCACAATAGACAATAGACAATAGGTGCAGGAGGAGGCCATTCAGCCCTTCGAGCCTGTACGCACCGCCATTCAATGCGATCATGGCTGATCACTCTCAATCAGTACCCCGTTCCTGCCTTCTCCCCATACCCCCTCACTCCGCTATCCTTAAGAGCTCTATCCAGCTCTCTCTTGAAAGCATCCAACGAACTGGCCTCCTCCACTGCCTGTGGCGATGAATCCCACAGATTCACCACCCTCTGACTGAAGAAATTCCTACTCATCTCCTTCCTAAAAGAACGTCCTTTAATTGTGAGGCTGTGCCCTCTGGTCCTAGACTCTCCCACTAGTGGAAACATCCTCTCCACATCCGCTCTATCCAGGCCGCTCACTATTCAATAAACAATAGACAATAGGAGCAGGAGGAGGCCATTCGGCCCTTCCAGCCAGCACCGCCATTCAATGTGATCATGGCTGATCATTCTCAATCAGTACCCCGTTCCTGCCTTCTCCCCATACCCCCTGACTCCGCTATCCTTAAGAGCTCTATCTAGCTCTCTCTTGAATGCATTCAGAGAATTGGCCTCCACTGCCTTCTGAGGCAGAGAATTCCACAGATTCACAACTCTCTGACTGAAAAAGACCTAACTACAGCTGCTGTCTGTACAGAGTTTCAATGAGGTCTACATTCAGTAGAAACCAGACTTTGTTTTTTTGATTTTTTTTAATCCCCGGGCTAGCGATATGCGTTTTCAACTTACGATATTTGTGATTTACGATGGGTTTAATCAGAACGTAAATCCTTCGTAGTCACTTCCAACTACAAGTAGGGTTGCCAACTGTCCCATATTACCCGTATTTTGGGCTAAATTAGTTTGTCCCGTACGGGACCGCCCTTGGCCTATATTAGTATGGGGTTGCCAACTATCTCACTCCCAAATAAGGGACAAAGGGTGACGTCACCGCCCCGCGCCCCACGTGACCTCACCCAGCCAGCGGCCATGTGCTCCCGCTCCACCAATGGCGGCCGCCCGGGCCGGGAGGCGGGTTGCTGCACAACCTCCATGAGGCGGCGCCTAGGCCTCCGGGCCTACAGCGTCCGGGCCTACAGCGCCGTCCGGGCCTACAGCGTCCGGGCCTACAGCGTCCGGGCCTACAGCGCCTTTCGGGCCTAATACGGGACAAGGGCGGTCCCGTACGCAAGGTGACGTCACCTTGATCCGTATTTGGGAGTGAGGACGTTGGCAACCCTAACTGCAAGTCACAGAACAGGGAGAGAGAGAGAGACCTCTGTGTGAAGTGAAGCACAAACGTCCTGCTGGGAAGAGTTTGCAGCCAGTCCTCTGGAGTGCAATCAATCGTTTCTGTCTTGAACTCGCGCCAGGACTCAAGGTGCTGCAGCGAACAGGAAGCCAGCCCTCTGTCTCCTAGTTGAAGGAACAAAGAGATCTGTAATCACTGGGATATTTGTGACTCAGCTCTGGGGGATGAGTCAGTCATAAGTCAACATAGAAAACTAGGTGCAGGAGGAGGCCAATCAGCCCTTCCAGCCAGCACTGCCATTCAATATGATCATGGCTGATCATCCACAATCACTGCCCCATTCCTGCCTTCTCCCCATAATCCCTTGATTCCTTTAGCCGGAAGAGCTGAATCTAACTCTCTCTTGAATACGTCCAGTGAATTGGCCTCCAATGCCTTCTGTGGCAGAGAATTCCACAGATTCACAACTCTTTGGTTGAAAACGTTTTGTCAGTTCGGAGCAAACGGGATGGCCTTCGTTGCCCTCGCACATCGATGAACCTTGGGCGCCCAACACCCTGCCTGTCGCCGGTTTGTGGTTTGTCCCTCCTCGGACCACTGTCGGTCGGTACTCACCACTGCTGACCGGGAGCACCGCACAAGCCTTGCCGTTTCAGAGATGCTCTGACCCAGTCGTCTGGCCAGAACAATTTGGCCCTTGTCAAAGTCGCTCAGGTCTTTACTCCTGCCCATTTCTCCTGCATCCAACACGTCAACTTCAAGAACTGACTGTTCACTTGCTGTCTAATATATCCCACCCCTTGACAGGTGCCATTGTAACAAGATAATCAATTTTATTCACTTCGCCTGTCAGTGGTCATAATGTTTTGGCTGATCGGTGTATATGTGTGTACTTGTATGTGTATTTTTTAAACACACTGAACATTTTGTTCTCATTTACTATATTGTGTAGTGTGCTGTTTACATGAGGTCATAACGGATGGGAATAGAATTAGGCCATTCGGCCCATCAAGTCTATGCCACCATTCAATCATGGCTGATATATCTCTCCCTCCTAGCCCCATTCTCCTGCCTTCCCCCCATTACCTGACACTCGTACTAATCGAGAATCTATATCTCTGCCTTAGAAATATCCACTGACTTGTGGCCTCCACAGCCTTCTGTGGCAATGAATTCCACAGATTCACCACCCTCTGACTAAAGAAATTCCTCCTCATCTCCTTCCTAAAGAAAGAACGTCCTTTTATTCTGAGGCCGTGCCCTCTAGTCCGAGAAAAATTGACGTCTGACAGCCCCACCAGTCCTAGTCCTTCAGCACGAGGGCGTACCTAGGGCGGTCATGGTGGCGCAGCGGTAGAGTTGCCGCCATACAGCGAATGCAGCGCCGGAGACCCGGGTTCCATCCCGACTACGGGCGCCGTCTGTACGGAGTTTGCACGTTCTCCCCGTGACCTGCGTGGGTTTTCTCCGAGATCTTCGGTTTCCTCACACACTCCAAAGACGTACAGGTTTGGAGGGTAATTGGCTTGGTGTAAGTGTAAATTGTCCCTAGTGGGTGTAGGATAGTGTTAGTGTGCGGGGATCGCTGGTCGGCGCAGACCCGGTGGGCCGAAGGGCCTGTTTCCGCGCTGTATCTCTAAACTAGACGAAACAATTGGCTGTGCTGGATTCACATGCTTTGAGACGGGGTCCAAACAGGATCTTACAAAGGAACAGCGACACAATGTAAGAAAGACTGATTTTATTACAAAGTTCATCTAGTTTATTGTCACATGTACCGAGGTACAGTGAAAAGCTTTTGTTGCGCGCTAACCAGCCAGCGGAAAGACAATACACAATCGAACCGTCCACAGTGTACAGAAACATGATAAGGGAATAACGTTTAGTGCAAGGTAAAGCCAGCAAAGGGTGGAGGAGAGAGGGGGGAGAGATGGAGGGGGAGAGAGGGAGGGAGAGGGGAAGGAGGGGGAGAGGGTCACCAATGAGGTGGATAGTAGTTCAGGACTGCTCTCTGGTTGTGGTGGGATGGTTCAGTTGCCTGATAACAGCCGGGAAGAAAACTGCCCCTGAATCTGGAGGTGTGCGTCTTCACACTTCTGTACCTCTTGCCCCGATGATCGTCCACAATCAGTAACCCGTGCCTGCCTTCTCCCCATATCCCTTGATTCCGCTAGCCCCGAGAACTCTATCTAACTCTCTTTTAAATCCATCCAGCGATTTGGCCTCCACTGCCCTCTGTGGCAGAGAATCCCACAAACTCACAACAAATTCTCTGGGAGAAAAAGTTGTTTTTAAAAAAAAAAAAGATTAATTCTAGAACATAAAAGCCATGATGTAATGTTGAGGCTTTTCAAAGCCACACTTGGAATGTTATCAGCGGTTTTGGGCCACATATCTGAGGAAGGATGTGCTGGCTCTGGAGAGGATCCAGAGGAGGTTTAGAATGATCACAGGGATGATTGGGTTAACGTACGAGGAGCGTTTGATGGTACTGGGCCTGTGCTCTGTGGATCTCTGGAATTCATTGCCACGCACAGCAGTGGAGGCCAAGTCAATGAGTATATTTTTAGAGCGCAGAATGATAGAGCCCTGATTAAGAAGGGTGTCAAGAGTAACAAGGAGAAGGGGGGGGGGGGTTGAGAGGGAAAGATGTCACGAGCTTGAAGTTGGAGAAGTCAGTGTTCATACCGCTGGGGTGTAAGCTGCCCGAGCGAAACATGGGGTGCTGTTCCTCCAATTTGCGCTGGGCCTCAACTCTGACAGTGGAGGAGGCCCAGGACAGGACGGTCAGTCTGAAGAAGGGTCTCGACCCGAAACGTCACCCATTCCTTCTCTCCAGAGATGCTGCCCGTCCCGCTGAGTTACTCCAACCAGCATTTTGTGTCCATCTTCGGCCTGTAGTCAATCCCGAGGTAAAGGAGATAAAGGAAACATGACGTGAGACAGGGTCGCGGCAAACACACACACGCATGCACACAGTAACCAGGGGCAGGGAGGGGGGGGGGGAACAGGGCACTGTGAGTATCACCAGGGTTCACTCTGTGACTCTAGTCTGTACAAATATCATCACGCACATTCCAGCGTTTCCACCGGTTAAATTCGTTGCCTGGAGAGGAGAGCAAAACCTCCAGGGAGAGAGAGACAGAGACACACAGAGAGGTAGGGAGAGAGAGAGTGTGCGAGTTTGATTGTGTGTGTGATTGTGTGTGCGCGAGTGTGTTAGTGTATGAGTGTGTGTGTGAGTGTGTTAGTGTATGTGAGAGTGTGAGTGTGTGTGTGTAAGTGTGTGAGATTGAGTGTGTTCGTGTATGTGAGTGTGTGTGTGATTGTGTGTGCGTGTGAGATTGTGTGTGCGAGTGTGTTAGTGTGAGTGTGTTAGTGTATGTGAGTGTGAGTGAGTGTGTGTGTGTAAGTGTGTGAGATTGTGAGAGTGTTTTAGTGTATGTGAGTGTGTGAGCGTGAGTGTGAGTGTGTTAGTGTATGAGTGTGTGCGTGTGAGTGCGAGTGTGTTAGTGTATGTGAGTGTGTGTAATTGTGTGTGTGATTGTGAGTGTGTGTTAGTGTATGTGTGTGTGAGAGCGAGTGTGTTAGTGTGTGTGTGTGAGTGCGAGTGTGTTAGTGTGTGTGTAATTGTGTGTGTAATTGTGTGTGTGCGAGTGTGTTAGTGTGTGTGAGAGTGTGTGTGTGAGATTGAGTGTGAGGGTGACGTACACGAGGCAATGATAAACTGAACCTCCAGACCCAGGGGAGAGTTTCTCCCCAACTTTCCTGACCGACTCTGAGCTGTAAACGCACCTGTTCCCACTGCGTGAAGCGGGCAGACATCAGACGGGCCGAATGGACGCCAACTCCGGCCGCCATTTTGACCAGGAGAAACGTTTGTCCAGAACAGATGGTCAACCTGCGATTCAGAAACACAAAGGGTGAAGCCGTCTCCCCCAGGGTTTCAGGAGCAGAGGGGGGAGAGCCCAGGAGAGCGGCTCAGAGCACTGTGAGAATCGTCAGTCGTACGTCAGCAACTCTAGTCTGAAAGGGGTCATCATTTACCGCCCTGCCCCCCACACCCTCCCTCCCACCCACCCTCACCCTCCCTCCCACCCACCCTCCCCCCCACCCACCCACAGCCCGCGTGTACCTGGTGGGGATGTGGAGTCACGGCCTCCAGACGTGCCCTCTCCCATCTGCAAAGAAAGGGAATTAAAGTCAATGTGCAAACAAGGAACCGCAGATGCTGGTTTGTATTAAAAAAAGACACAAAGTGCTGGAGGAATCCAGCGGGTCAGGCAGCATCTCTGAATTAGTCTGACGGAGAGTCTCGACCTGAAACGTCACCGATCATGTTTAATATTGTTGCAGGAATGACGCAGGGAACAGAAATGTGAGTCTGTGTGTGTGTCTCTGTGTGTAAGTGTGTATGTTTGCGAGTGGGTCTATGTGTGTGTACCTTCCACGCTCACGATGTGATCGCCTGGATGTCCTCTGGGTGCTCTGCTGTGTGTCTGTATGTGTGTGTCTCCGTGTGTGTGTGTGTGTGTGTCTCCGTGTGTGTGTGTGTTTCTGGATGGGTGTCTCTCTGTGCTTGTATCTACGTGTATGTGTACGTGTGCAAGTGCAAAGACGTACAGGTATGTAGGTTAATTGGCTGGGTAAATGTAAAAATTGTCCCTAGTGGGTGTAGGATAGTGTTAATGTACGGGGATCGCTGGGCGGCACGGACTTGGAGGGCCGAAAAGGCCTGTTTCCGGCTGTATATTTATGATATGATATGATATGATAAGTGCGTGTGTGTGTCTCCGTGTGTGTGTGTCTGTCTCTCTGCGCTTGAGTCCACGTGTACGTGTGTCTGCGTGTGCAAGTGTCAGTGCGTGTGTGTGTCTCTGCGCATGAGTGTGTTGTATGTGTGCGTGATTGTGTCTGTGTGAGTGTGTGTCTGTATACGTGTGCAAGTGTGTGTGTGTGACTACGGGGCTGTCACTGCAAGACTGACGCAGGTAGCGGGGAGTGTTAGAGAGTCAGAGCCTCACAGCAGGAAAACGTGTCGACCAAGTTAGACACAGAGTGCTGGAGTAACTCAGCGGGTCAGGCAGCATCTGTGGAGAACACGGATAGGTGACGTTTCACAGAGTGCTGGAGTAACTCAGCGGGTCAGGCAGCATCTGTGGAGAACGTGGATGGGTGACGTTTCGGGTCAGACCAAACACAGGCAGGTGGGACGATTGTCGATGGGGCAGGTTGGTGGGTGTGGGGCAAGTTGGGCTGAAGGGCCTGTTTCCAGGACTCTACAAAGTTATTTAAATTGCACGTGTGCCCACCTCTGCCACCTGGTTGCAGGACCACACGAGGAGCTGTAGGGGGCAGCGTTGCCAGGGTGGGGTTGGCACCCATACCCACCCACTCTGCATCGTCTCCCAGCTTGGTGCGGCGTGCCGGGCGAATGCCCACCCGCCCCGTCCCCGCGCCCCCCACAGACAAGGTGGAGCGGGTCAGACAGACGGCCGTCTACAGTCACAGGGCGACACACACACAAACACACACACACACACCCCGGGCACCAGCGGCTCAGAGCACTGTGAGAATCGTCAGCCATACGTCAGCAACTCTAGTCTGAAAGGGGTCATCATTTACCGCCCTGCCCCCCACACCCTCCCACCCACCCACCCTCCCACAGCCCTCCCGCGTGTACCTGGTGGGGATGTGGAGTCATGGTCTCCAGACGTGCCCTCTCCCATCTGCAAAGACAGGGAATGAAACTCAACGTGGGAAACAAGGAACCACAGATGGCATTCAACAACAGCCCGAGAGGGGACGTCTTTCACACAGAGGGGGGGGGGGGGGGGTGAATGGAACCAACTGCCCGAGGACGTAGTTGAGGCCGAGAATTAAAAGTTGTTTTAAAAAGATAAAAACTAAATCCATTCAATTATTTACAATATTTTCACGACAAAAACAATCGGGGCGTCACGGTGGCGCAGCGGTAGAGTTGCTGCCTCACGGCGCCGGAGACCCGGGTTCCATCCCGACCACGGAGTTTGTACGTTCTCCCTGTGACCTGCGTGGGTTTTCTCCGGGACCTTCGGTTTCCTCCCACACTCCAAAGACGTGCGTACGGTTTTGTGGGCTAATTGGCTTGGTGTAATTTACAATTGTCCCCAGTGTGTGTAGGATAGTGTACGTGCGCGATGATCGCTGGTCGGCGCGGACCCGGTGGGACGAAGGGCCTGTTTCCGTGCTGTATCTCTAAAGTCTAAATAGGCGCAGAAGTTTGAAAGCACAAACCTGTGGTGTATTTACCATTTTGAGTTTTGTGTTTTGGCAGCTGAGCCTTGCCGTAGTTCCGGTTATAAAGCATTGTGGGATACCTGATTACACTCTGGTGGTGTTGAAGTAAAGCAGCCATATGTTGTATGCTAACCTGTCTCACTCGTCGATTCTTATCATAATACACCACAGTTAAAGTTGGCGACCCAAGTACCTCCCCCACAGGTACTGGTGAAACTTCTTTACACCAAACTGCACTACTGGTCAGTCACCTGCTGACCTGTTTCTGAACAGACACGTGCGCACCCGTCTGGATTTCATCCGTCTGGACACAGCAGCCGCTGTTCGTAAAAAACAGTACAAGCAGAAGTTTCACCATGACCTCCGTGCAGCAGACAGGTGTTTCTCAGTGGATGACCCAGTGTATTTATACAATACGGCTGGGGGAGGACGCAAATGGATTCCTGGAGTCATAGTGGATCAAACAGGACCGGTGTCTTACAAAGTACAAGGAGGAGACACCGACATCACCTACAGGAGACATGGAGATCAGCTGAGATTCAGAGTCATGGGAGATGGACTGGATCAGGACACTGAAAACTCAACCACTGACACTTCTGCACCGAGCCAACCCGCACAGCCGGAGGACATGTCATCATGCAGCGAGCCAGGGACTGTGGACCGTACAGCTGCAGCTGCTGTGCCGCTGAGTCCACGCCGATCATCAAGGGTCAGGAAGCCTCCAGACCGCTATGTCCCTTAAGCTTCATTTTTTTTTTTTTTAAAAGGGGAAATGTTCGGCATGAAGGACTGTTTAGTTGTTTTCATTAATATGAACACACAGATGGACTGAGACTTGTTAAAACTACAAGAGGGTCTCTAGTGATAACAAGTAACTTTGCATAGTAGTAATTTTGGGAATGGTTATTGTTGGTAATAAGGCACTTGCTAATTTCAGTTATTTAAGATTACCTTCATTTTAAAAAGGGGGTAATGTGGTGTATTTACCATTTTGAGTATTTGTGTTTTGGCAGCTGAGCCTTGCCGTAGTTCCGGGTATAAAGCATTGTGGGATACCTGATTACACTCTCTGGTGGTGTTGAAGTAAAGCAGCCATATGTTGTATGCTAACCTGTCTCACTCGTCGATTCTTATCATAATACACCACAAACCCTTTTATCCTTTATCAGTGCACTGCTGACGACTTGATTGTAACCCAGGGTTTCAGGAGCAGAGGGGGGAGAGCCCGGGAGAGCGGCTCAGAGCACTGTGAGAATCATCAGTCGTACGTCAGCAACTCTAGTCTGAAAGGGGTCATCATTTACCGCCCTGCCCCCCACACCCACACTCCCTCCCTCCCTCCCACCCACAGCCCGCGTGTACCTGGTGGGGATGTGGAGTCACGGCCTCCAGACGTGCCCTCTCCCATCTGCAAAGACAGGGAATTAAAGTCAATGTGGAAACAAGGAACCGCAGATGCTGGTTTGCATTAAAAAAAGACACAAAGTGCTGGAGGAACCCAGCGGGTCAGGAAGCATCTCTGAATTAGTCTGAGCGAGAGTCTCGACCTGAAACGTCACCGATCATGTTTAATATTGTTGCAGGGAACAGAAATGTGTGTGTGTGTTTGTGAGTGTGTGTGTGTAATTTCCATGCTCACGATGTGATCGCCTGGATGTTCTCTGGGTGCTCTGCTGTGTCTCTGTTTGTGTGCATCCCTTTGTGTGTGTGTGTGTGTGTGTGTGTGTCCATGTGGGTGTGTCTGTGTGTGTGTGTCTCCATGTGTGTGTGTGTCTCTGGATGTCTGTCTCACGGCGCCTGTGTCTACGTGTATCTGTGTGTGTGTGTGAGTGTCTACGTGTGTGTGTCTCTGGATGTGTCTCTCTGCGCTTGTGTCTACGTGTCTGTGTGTGTCTGTCTGCGTGTGCAAGTGTCAGTGCGTGTGTGTGTGTCTCTGTGCATGAGTGTGTCTGTGTGAGTGTGTGTCTGTATACGTGTGCAAGTGTGTGTGTGTGACTACTGGGCTGTCACTGCAAGACTGACACAGGTAGCGGGGAGTGTTATAGAGTCAGAGCCTCACAGCATGAAAACGTGTCGACCAAGTTAGACACAGAGTGCTGGAGTAACTCAGCGGGTCAGGCAGCATCTGTGGAGAACATGGATAGGTGACGTTTCGGGTCTGACCAAACACAGGCAGGTGGGACGATTGTCGATGTGGCAGGTTGGTGGGTGTGGGGCAAGTTGGGCTGAAGGGCCTGTTTCCAGGACTCTACAAAGTTATTTAAATTGCACGTGTGCCCACCTCTGCCACCTGGTTGCAGGACCACACGAGGAGCTGTAGGGGGCAGCGTTGCCAGGGTGGGGTTGGCACCCATACCCACCCACTCTGCATCGTCTCCCAGCTTGGTGCGGCGTGCCGGGCTAATGCCCACCCGCCCCGTCCCCGCGCCCCCCACAGACAAGGTGGAGCGGGTCAGACAGACGGCCGTCTACAGTCACAGGGCCACACACACACACACACACACACACCCCGGGCACCAGCGGCTCAGAGCACTGTGAGAATCGTCAGCCATACGTCAGCAACTCTAGTCTGAAAGGGGTCATCATTTACCGCCCTGCCCCCCACACCCTCCCACCCACCCACCCTCCCACAGCCCTCCCGCGTGTACCTGGTGGGGATGTGGAGTCATGGTCTCCAGACGTGCCCTCTCCCATCTGCAAAGACAGGGAATGAAACTCAACGTGGGAAACAAGGAACCACAGATGGCATTCAACAACAGCCCGAGAGGGGACGTCTTTCACACAGAGGGGGGGGGGGGGGGGGGGGGGGTGAATGGAACCAACTGCCCGAGGACGTAGTTGAGGCCGAGAATTAAAAGTTGTTTTAAAAAGATAAAAACTAAATCCATTCAATTATTTACAATATTTTCACGACAAAAACAATCGGGGCGTCACGGTGGCGCAGCGGTAGAGTTGCTGCCTCACGGCGCCGGAGACCCGGGTTCCATCCCGACCACGGAGTTTGTACGTTCTCCCCGTGACCTGCGTGGGTTTTCTCCGGGACCTTCGGTTTCCTCCCACACTCCAAAGACGTGCGTACGGTTTTGTGGGCTAATTGGCTTGGTGTAATTTACAATTGTCCCCAGTGTGTGTAGGATAGTGTACGTGCGCGATGATCGCTGGTCGGCGCGGACCCGGTGGGACGAAGGGCCTGTTTCCGTGCTGTATCTCTAAAGTCTAAATAGGCGCAGAAGTTTGAAAGCACAAACCTGTGGTGTATTTACCATTTTGAGTTTTGTGTTTTGGCAGCTGAGCCTTGCCGTAGTTCCGGGTATAAAGCATTGTGGGATACCTGATTACACTCTCTGGTGGTGTTGAAGTAAAGCAGCCATATGTTGTATGCTAACCTGTCTCACTCGTCGATTCTTATCATAATACACCACAGTTAAAGTTGGCGACCCAAGTACCTCCCCCACAGGTACTGGTGAAACTTCTTTACACCAAACTGCACTACTGGTCAGTCACCTGCTGACCTGTTTCTGAACAGACACGTGCGCACCCGTCTGGATTTCATCCGTCCGGACACAGCAGCCGCTGTTCGTAAAAAACAGTACAAGCAGAAGTTTCACCATGACCTCCGTGCAGCAGACAGGTGTTTCTCAGTGGATGACCCAGTGTATTTATACAATACGGCTGGGGGAGGACGCAAATGGATTCCTGGAGTCATAGTGGATCAAACAGGACCGGTGTCTTACAAAGTACAAGGAGGAGACACCGACATCACCTACAGGAGACATGGAGATCAGCTGAGATTCAGAGTCATGGGAGATGGACTGGATCAGGACACTGAAAACTCAACCACTGACACTTCTGCACCGAGCCAACCCGCACAGCCGGAGGACATGTCATCATGCAGCGAGCCAGGGACTGTGGACCGTACAGCTGCAGCTGCTGTGCCGCTGAGTCCACGCCGATCATCAAGGGTCAGGAAGCCTCCAGACCACTATGTCCCTTAAGCTTCATTTTTTTTTTTTAAAAAAGGGGAAATGTTCGGCATGAAGGACTGTTAAGTTGTTTAAGTTGTTTTCATTAATTTGAACACACAGATGGACTGAGACTTGTTAAAACTACAAGAGGGTCTCTAGTGATAACAAGTAACTTTGCATAGTAGTAATTTTGGGAATGGTTATTGTTGGTAATAAGGCACTTGCTAATTTCAGTTATTTAAGATTACCTTCATTTTAAAAAGGGGGTAATGTGGTGTATTTACCATTTTGAGTATTTGTGTTTTGGCAGCTGAGCCTTGCCGTAGTTCCGGGTATAAAGCATTGTGGGATACCTGATTACACTCTCTGGTGGTGTTGAAGTAAAGCAGCCATATGTTGTATGCTAACCTGTCTCACTCGTCGATTCTTATCATAATACACCACAAACCCTTTTATCCTTTATCAGTGCACTGCTGACGACTTGATTGTAACCCAGGGTTTCAGGAGCAGAGGGGGGAGAGCCCGGGAGAGCGGCTCAGAGCACTGTGAGAATCATCAGTCGTACGTCAGCAACTCTAGTCTGAAAGGGGTCATCATTTACCGCCCTGCCCCCCACACCCACACTCCCTCCCTCCCACCCTCCCTCCCGCCCACAGCCCGCGTGTACCTGGTGGGGATGTGGAGTCACGGCCTCCAGACGTGCCCTCTCCCATCTGCAAAGACAGGGAATTAAAGTCAATGTGGAAACAAGGAACCGCAGATGCTGGTTTGCATTAAAAAAAGACACAAAGTGCTGGAGGAACCCAGCGGGTCAGGCAGCATCTCTGAATTAATCTGAACGAGAGTCTCGACCTGAAACGTCACCGATCATATTTAATATTGTTGCAGGGAACAGAAATGTGTGTGTGTGTTTGTGAGTGTGTGTGTGTAATTTCCATGCTCACGATGTGATCGCCTGGATGTTCTCTGGGTGCTCTGCTGTGTCTCTGTTTGTGTGCATCCCTTTGTGTGTGTGTGTGTGTGTGTGTCCATGTGGGTGTGTCTGTGTGTGTGTGTCTCCATGTGTGTGTGTGTGTGTCTCTGGATGTCTGTCTCACGGCGCCTGTGTCTACGTGTATCTGTGTGTGTGTGTGAGTGTCTACGTGTGTGTGTGTCTCTGGATGTGTCTCTCTGCGCTTGTGTCTACGTGTCTGTGTGTGTCTGTCTGCGTGTGCAAGTGTCAGTGCGTGTGTGTGTGTCTCTGTGCATGAGTGTGTCTGTGTGAGTGTGTGTCTGTATACGTGTGCAAGTGTGTGTGTGTGACTACTGGGCTGTCACTGCAAGACTGACACAGGTAGCGGGGAGTGTTATAGAGTCAGAGCCTCACAGCATGAAAACGTGTCGACCAAGTTAGACACAGAGTGCTGGAGTAACTCAGCGGGTCAGGCAGCATCTGTGGAGAACATGGATGGGTGACGTTTCACAGAGTGCTGGAGTAACTCAGCGGGTCAGGCAGCATCTGTGGAGAACATGGATAGGTGACGTTTCGGGTCTGACCAAACACAGGCAGGTGGGACGATTGTCGATGTGGCAGGTTGGTGGGTGTGGGGCAAGTTGGGCTGAAGGGCCTGTTTCCAGGACTCTACAAAGTTATTTAAATTGCACGTGTGCCCACCTCTGCCACCTGGTTGCAGGACCACACGAGGAGCTGGAGGGGGCAGCGTTGCCAGGGTGGGGTTGGCACCCATACCCACCCACTCTGCATCGTCTCCCAGCTTGGTGCGGCGTGCCGGGCGAATGCCCACCTGCCCCGTCCCCGCGCCCCCCACAGACAAGGTGGAGCGGGTCAGACAGACGGCCATCTACAGTCACAGGGCCACACACACACACACACACCGGGCACCAGCGGCTCAGAGCACTGTGAGAATCGTCAGCCGTACGTCAGCAACTCTAGTCTGAAAGGGGTCATCATTTACCGCCCTGCCCCCCACACCCACCCTCCCACCCACAGCCCGCGTGTACCTGGTGGGGATGTGGAGTCACGGTCTCCAGACGTGCCCTCTCCCATCTGCAAAGACAGGGAATGAAAGTCAATGTGGAAACAAGGAACCGCAGATGCTGGTTTGTATTAAAAAAAGACACAAAGTGCTGGAGGAACCCAGCGGGTCAGGCAGCATCTCTGAATTAATCTGAAGGAGAGTCTCGACCTGAATCGTCACCGATCATCTTTAATATTGTTGCAGGAATGACGCAGGGAACAGAAATGTGTGTGTGTGTGAGTGTGTGTGTAATTTCCACGCTCACGATGTGATCGCCTGGATATCCTCTGGATGCTCTGCTGTGTGTCTGTGTGCGTGCATCCCTTTGTGTGTGTCTGTGTGTGTGTGTGTGTCCATGTGGGTGTGTCTGTGTGCGCTCGTCTTTTTGTGTGTCTCTGCGTGTGTCTGTCACCGTGTGTGTGTCTCTGGATATCTGTCTCTCTGCGCACGTGTCTACGTGCATGTGCGTGTGTCTCTGTGCGTAAGTGTGTCTGTATATATGCGTGAGTGTGTCTATGTGTGCGTGATTGTGTCTGTGCGCGCGAGTGTGTGTGTGGCTACTAGGCTGTCACTGCAAGACTGACACAGGTAGCGGGGAGTGTTATAGAGTCAGAGCCACACAGCATGAAAACATGTCAACCAAGTCAGACACAGAGCGCTGGAGTAACTCTTTCAGGTTTCCTCTCACGCTACAAAGTCTTTTAGGACCGAGATGAGAAACGTTTTTTTTCACACAGAGTGGTGAATCTGTGGAATTCTCTGCCACAGAAGGTAGTTGAGGCCAGTTCATTGGCTATATTTAAGAGGGAGTTAGATGTGGCCCTTGTGGCTAAAGGGATCAGGGGGTATGGAGAGAAGGCAGGTACAGGTTACTGAGCTGGATGATCAGCCATGATCATATTGAAGGGCGGTGCAGGCTCGAAGGGCCGAATGGCCTACTCCTGCACCTATTTTCTAAGTTTCTATGTACGGCTTTGTGGGCTAATTGGCTTGGTGTAATTTACAATTGTCCCCAGTGTGTGTAGGATAGTGTACGTGCGCGATGATCGCTGGTCGGCGCGGACCCGGTGGGCCGAAGGGCCTGTTTCCACGCTGTATCTCAAAAGTCTAAATAGGCGCAGAAGTTTGAAAACACAAACCCTTTTATCCTTTATCAGTGCACTGCTGACGACTTGATTGTAACCGTGTAGATTAAGTGTTTTATTTTGACTGGTAAGCACGCAGCAACAAGCTTTTCACTGTACCTCGGTACACGTGGCAATGATAAACTGAACCTCCAGACCCAGGGGAGAGTTTCTCCCCAACTTTCCTGACCGACTATGAGACGTAAACGCACCTGTTCCCACTGCGTGAAGCGGGCAGACATCAGACGGGCCGAATGGACGCCAACTCCGGCCGCCATTTTGACCAGGAGAAACGTTTGTCCAGAGCAGATGGTCAACCTGCGATTCAGAAACACAAAGGGTGAAGCCGTCTCCCCCAGGGTTTCAGGAGCAGAGGGGGGAGAGCCCAGGAGAGCGGCTCAGAGCACTGTGAGAATCATCAGTCGTACGTCAGCAACTCTAGTCTGAAAGGGGTCATCATTTACCGCCCTGCCCCCCACACCCTCCCACCCACCCACACCCACCCACCCACGGCCCGCGTGTACCTGGTGGGGATTTGGAGTCACGGTCTCCAGACGTGCCCTCTCCCATCTGCAAAGACAGGGAATTAAAGTCAAGGTGGAAACAAGGAACCGCAGATGCTGGTTTGTATTAAAAAAAAGACACAAAGTGCTGGAGGAACCCAGCGGGTCAGGCAGCATCTCTGAATTAATCTGAAGGAGAGTCTCGACCTGAAACGTCACCGATCATGTTTAATATTGTTGTAGGAATGATGCAGGGAACAGAAATGTGAGTGTGTGTGTGTGTGTCTCTGTGTGTAAGTGTGTATGTTTGCGAGTGGGTCTATGTGTGTGTACCTTCCACGCTCACGATGTGATCGCCTGCATGTCCTCTGGGTGCTCTGCTGTGTGTCTCCGTGTGTGTGTGTGTGTGTGTCTCCGTGTGTGTGTGTGTGTCTCCGTGTGTGTGTGTCTCCGTGTGTGTCTCCGTGTGTGTGTATGTGTGTGTCTCCGTGTGTGTGTGTGTGTGTGTGTCTCCGTGTGTGTGTGTGTTTCTGGATGGGTGTCTCTCTGTGCTTGTGTCCACGTGTACGTGTATGTGTGTCTGCGTGTGCAAGTGTCAGTGCGTGTGTGTGTCTCTGTGCATGAGTGTGTCTGTGTGAGTGTGTGTTGGATGTGTGCGTGATTGTGTCTGTGTGAGTGTGTGTCTGTATACGTGTGCAAGTGTGTGTGTGTGTGACTACGGGGCTGTCACTGCAAGACTGACGCAGGTAGCGGGGAGTGTTATAGAGTCAGAGCCTCACAGCATGAAAACGTGTCGACCAAGTTAGACACAGAGTGCTGGAGTAACTCAGCGGGTCAGGCAGCATCTGTGGAGAACATGGATGGGTGACGTTTCACAGAGTGCTGGAGTAACTCAGCGGGTCAGGCAGCATCTGTGGAGAACACGGATGGGTGACGTTTCACAGAGTGCTGGAGTAACTCAGCGGGTCAGGCAGCATCTGTGGAGAACGTGGATGGGTGACGTTTCGGGTCAGACCAAACACAGGCAGGTGGGACGATTGTCGATGGGGCAGGTTGGTGGGTGTGGGGCAAGTTGGGCTGAAGGGCCTGTTTCCAGGACTCTACAAAGTTATTTAAATTGCACGTGTGCCCACCTCTGCCACCTGGTTGCAGGACCACACGAGGAGCTGTAGGGGGCAGCGTTGCCAGGGTGGGGTTGGCACCCATACCCACCCACTCTGCATCGTCTCCCAGCTTGGTGCGGCGTGCCGGGCGAATGCCCACCCGCCCCATCCCCGCGCCCCCCACAGACAAGGTGGAGCGGGTCAGACAGACGGCCGTCTACAGTCACAGGGCCACACACACACACACACACACCCCGGGCACCAGCGGCTCAGAGCCCTGTGAGAATCGTCAGCCGTACGTCAGCAACTCTAGTCTGAAAGGGGTCATCATTTACCGCCCTGCCCCCCACACCCTCCCACCCACCCACCCTCCCTCCCACCCACAGCCCGCGTGTACCTGGTGGGGATGTGGAGTCACGGCCTCCAGACGTGCCCTCTCCCATCTGCAAAGACAGGGAATTAAAGTCAATGTGGAAACAAGGAACCGCAGATGCTGGTTTGAATTAAAAAAAGACACAAAGTGCTGGAGGAACCCAGCGGGTCAGGCAGCATCTCTGAATTAGTCTGAAGGAGAGTCTCGACCTGAATCATCACCGATCATGTTTAATATTGTTGCAGGAATGACGCAGGGAACAGAAATGTGTGTGTGTGTGTGTTTGTGTAATTTCCATGCTCACGATGTGATCGCCTGGATATCCTCTGGGTGCTCTGCTGTGTGTCTGTGTGCGTGCATCCCTTTGTGTGTGTGTGTGTGTGTGTGTGTCCATGTGGGTGTGTCTGTGTGCGCTCGTCTTTTTGTGTGTGTCTCTGCGTGTGTCTGTCTCCGTGTGTGTCTCTGGATATCTGTCTCTCTGCGCACGTGTCTACGTGCATGTGTGTGTCTCTGTGCGTAAGTGTGTCTGTATTTGTGCGTGAGTGTGTCTGTATGCATGAGTGTGTCTATGTGTGCGTGAGTGTGTCTATGTGTGCGTGAGTGTGTCTGTGTGCATGAGTGTGTCTATGTGTGCGTGAGTGTGTCTATGTGTACGTGTGTGTGCATGTGTGTGCGTGAGTGTGCGAGTGTGTGTGTGTGGCTACTAGGCTGTCACTGCAAGACTGACACAGGTAGCGGGGAGTGTTATAGAGTCAGAGCCTCACAGCAGGAAAACGTGTCGACCAAGTCAGACACAGAGTGCTGGAGTAACTCTTTCAGGTTTCCTCTCACGCTCCAAAGACGTAAGGCTTTGTGGGCTAATTGGCTTGGTGTAGTTTAAAATTGTCCCCAGTGTGTGTCAGATAGTGTACGTGCGCGATGATCGCTGGTCGGCGCGGACCCGGTGGGCCGAAGGGCCTGTTTCCGCGCTGTATCTCTAAAGTCTAAATAGGCGCAGAAGTTTGAAAACACAAACCCTTTTATCCTTTATCAGTGCCCTGCTGACGACTTGATTGTAACCGTGTAGATTAAGTGTTTTATTTTGACTGGTAAGCACGCAGCAACAAGCTTTTCACTGTACCTCGGTACACGAGGCAATGATAAACTGAACCTCCAGACCCAGGGGAGAGTTTCTCCCCAACTTTCCTGACCGACTCTGAGCTGTAAACGCACCTGTTCCCACTGCGTGAAGCGGGCAGACATCAGACGGGCCGAATGGACGCCAACTCCGGCCGCCATTTTGACCAGGAGAAACGTTTGTCCAGAGCAGATGGTCAACCTGCGATTCAGAAACACAAAGGGTGAAGCCGTCTCCCCCAGGGTTTCAGGAGCAGAGGGGGGAGAGCCCGGGAGAGCGGCTCAGAGCACTGTGAGAATCATCAGTCGTACGTCAGCAACTCTAGTCTGAAAGGGGTCATCATTTACCGCCCTGCCCCCCACACCCTCCCACCCACCCACACCCACCCACCCACGGCCCGCGTGTACCTGGTGGGGATTTGGAGTCACGGTCTCCAGACGTGCCCTCTCCCATCTGCAAAGACAGGGAATTAAAGTCAAGGTGGAAACAAGGAACCGCAGATGCTGGTTTGTATTAAAAAAAAGACACAAAGTGCTGGAGGAACCCAGCGGGTCAGGCAGCATCTCTGAATTAATCTGAAGGAGAGTCTCGACCTGAAACGTCACCGATCATGTTTAATATTGTTGCAGGAATGATGCAGGGAACAGAAATGTGAGTGTGTGTGTGTGTGTCTCTGTGTGTAAGTGTGTATGTTTGCGAGTGGGTCTATGTGTGTGTACCTTCCACGCTCACGATGTGATCGCCTGCATGTCCTCTGGGTGCTCTGCTGTGTGTCTCCGTGTGTGTGTGTGTGTGTGTCTCCGTGTGTGTGTGTGTGTGTGTCTCCGTGTGTGTGTGTCTCCGTGTGTGTCTCCGTGTGTGTGTATGTGTGTGTCTCCGTGTGTGTGTGTGTGTGTGTGTCTCCGTGTGTGTGTGTGTTTCTGGATGGGTGTCTCTCTGTGCTTGTGTCCACGTGTACGTGTATGTGTGTCTGCGTGTGCAAGTGTCAGTGCGTGTGTGTGTCTCTGTGCATGAGTGTGTCTGTGTGAGTGTGTGTTGGATGTGTGCGTGATTGTGTCTGTGTGAGTGTGTGTCTGTATACGTGTGCAAGTGTGTGTGTGTGTGACTACGGGGCTGTCACTGCAAGACTGACGCAGGTAGCGGGGAGTGTTATAGAGTCAGAGCCTCACAGCATGAAAACGTGTCGACCAAGTTAGACACAGAGTGCTGGAGTAACTCAGCGGGTCAGGCAGCATCTGTGGAGAACATGGATGGGTGACGTTTCACAGAGTGCTGGAGTAACTCAGCGGGTCAGGCAGCATCTGTGGAGAACACGGATGGGTGACGTTTCACAGAGTGCTGGAGTAACTCAGCGGGTCAGGCAGCATCTGTGGAGAACGTGGATGGGTGACGTTTCGGGTCAGACCAAACACAGGCAGGTGGGACGATTGTCGATGGGGCAGGTTGGTGGGTGTGGGGCAAGTTGGGCTGAAGGGCCTGTTTCCAGGACTCTACAAAGTTATTTAAATTGCACGTGTGCCCACCTCTGCCACCTGGTTGCAGGACCACACGAGGAGCTGTAGGGGGCAGCGTTGCCAGGGTGGGGTTGGCACCCATACCCACCCACTCTGCATCGTCTCCCAGCTTGGTGCGGCGTGCCGGGCGAATGCCCACCCGCCCCGTCCCCGCGCCCCCCACAGACAAGGTGGAGCGGGTCAGACAGACGGCCGTCTACAGTCACAGGGCCACACACACACACACACACCCCGGGCACCAGCGGCTCAGAGCACTGTGAGAATCGTCAGCCGTACGTCAGCAACTCTAGTCTGAAAGGGGTCATCATTTACCGCCCTCTCTCTCCCCCCCCCCCCCCCCACACCCCCCCACCCACCCACAGCACGCCCGCGTGTACCTGGTGGGGATGTGGAGTCACGGTCTCCAGACGTGCCCTCTCCCATCCGCAAAGACAGGGAATTAAAGTCAATGTGGAAACAAGGAATCGCAGATGGCATTCAACAACAGCCCGAGAGGGGACGTCTTTCACACAGAGGGGGGGGGGGGGGGTGAATGGAACCAACTGCCCGAGGACGTAGTTGAGGCCGGGAGTTTAAAAAAAAATTTAAAGATCAAAACTAAATTAATTCAATTATTCACAATATTTTCACGACAAAAATAATCGGGGCGTCACGGTGGTGCAGCGGTAGAGTTGCTGCCTCACGGCGCCGGAGACCCGGGTTCTATCCTGACTACGGGCGCCGTCTGTACGGAGTTTGTACGTTCTCCCCGTGACCTGCGCGGGTTTTCTCCGGGACCTTTGGTTTCCTCCCACACTCCAAAGACGTGCGTACGGCTTTGTGGGCTAATAGGCTTGGTGTAATTTACAATTGTCCCCAGTGTGTGTAGGATAGTGTACGTGCGCGATGATCGCTGGTCGGCGCGGACCCGGTGGGCCGAAGGGCCTGTTTCCACGCTGTATCTCAAAAGTCTAAATAGGCGCAGAAGTTTGAAAACACAAACCCTTTTATCCTTTATCAGTGCACTGCTGACGACTTGATTGTAACCGTGTAGATTAAGTGTTTTATTTAGACTGGTAAGCACGCAGCAACAAGCTTTTCACTGTACCTCGGTACACGTGGCAATGATAAACTGAACCTCCAGACCCAGGGGAGAGTTTCTCCCCAACTTTCCTGACCGACTATGAGACGTAAACGCACCTGTTCCCACTGTGTGAAGCGGGCAGACATCAGACGGGCCGAATGGATGCCAACTCCGGCCGCCATTTTGACCAGGAGAAACGTTTGTCCAGAGCAGATGGTCAACCTGCGATTCAGAAACACAAAGGGTGAAGCCGTCTCCCCCAGGGTTTCAGGAGCAGAGGGGCGAGAGCCCGGGAGAGCGGCTCAGAGCACTGTGAGAATCATCAGTCGTACGTCAGCAACTCTAGTCTGAAAGGGGTCATCATTTACCGCCCTGCCCCCACACCCAGCCCCCCACACCCTCCCTCCCTCCCACCCACAGCCCGCGTGTACCTGGTGGGGATGTGGAGTCACGGCCTCCAGACGTGCCCTCTCCCATCTGCAAAGACAGGGAATTAAAGTCAATGTGGAAACAAGGAATCGCAGATGCTGGTTTGTATTAAAAAAAGACACAAAGTGCTGGAGGAACCCAGCGGGTCAGGCAGCATCTCTGAATTAATCTGAACGAGAGTCTCGACCTGAAACTTCACCGATCATGTTTAATATTGTTGCAGGAATGATGCAGGGACTAGAAGTGCGTGTGTGTGTGTGTGTCTCTGTGTGTAAGTGTGTATGTTTGCGAGTGGGTCTATGTGTGTGTACCTTCCACGCTCACGATGTGATCGCCTGGATGTCCTCTGGGTGCTCTGCTGTGTGTCTGTATGTGTGTGTCTCCGTGTGTGTGTGTATGTGTGTCTCCGTGTGTGTGTGTGTTTCTGGATGGGTGTCTCTCTGTGCTTGTGTCCACGTGTCTGTGAGTGTCTGTCTGCGTGTGCAAGTGTCAGTGCGTGTGTGTGTCTCTGCGCATGAGTGTGTATGTGTGAGTGTGTGTTGGATGTGTGCGTGATTGTGTCTGTGTGAGTGTGTGTCTGTATACGTGTGCAAGTGTGTGTGTGTGTGGCTACTAGGCTGTCACTGCAAGACTGACACAGGTAGCGGGGAGTGTTATAGAGTCAGAGCCACACAGCAGGAAAACATGTCGACTAAGTCAGACACAGAGTGCTGGAGTAACTCTTTCAGGTTTCCTCTCACGCTCCAAAGACGTACGGCTTTGTGGGCTAATTGGCTTGGTGTAATTTACAATTGTCCCCAGTGTGTGTAGGATAGTGTACGTGCGCGATGATCGCTGGTCGGCGCGGACCCGGTGGGCCGAAGGGCCTGTTTCCGCGCTGTATCTCTAAAGTCTAAATAGGCGCAGAAGTTTGAAAGCACAAACCCTTTTATCCGTTATCAGTGCCCTGCTGACGACTTGATTGTAACCGTGTAGATTAAGTGTTTTATTTTGACTGGTAAGTACGCAGCAACAAGCTTTTCACTGTACCTCGGTACACGAGGCAATGATAAACTGAACCTCCAGACCCAGGGGAGAGTTTCTCCCCAACTTTCCTGACCGACTCTGAGCTGTAAACGCACCTGTTCCCACTGCGTGAAGCGGGCAGACATCAGACGGGCCGAATGGACGCCAACTCCGGCCGCCATTTTGACCAGGAGAAACGTTTGTCCAGAGCAGATGGTCAACCTGCGATTCAGAAACACAAAGGGTGAAGCCGTCTCCCCCAGGGTTTCAGGAGCAGAGGGGGGAGAGCCCGGGAGAGCGGCTCAGAGCACTGTGAGAATCATCAGTCGTACGTCAGCAACTCTAGTCTGAAAGGGGTCATCATTTACCGCCCTGCCCCCCACACCCTCCCACCCACCCACACCCACCCACCCACGGCCCGCGTGTACCTGGTGGGGATTTGGAGTCACGGTCTCCAGACGTGCCCTCTCCCATCTGCAAAGACAGGGAATTAAAGTCAATGTGGAAACAAGGAACCGCAGATGCTGCTTTGTATTAAAAAAAAGACACAAAGTGCTGGAGGAACCCAGCGGGTCAGGCAGCATCTCTGAATTAATCTGAAGGAGAGTCTCGACCTGAAACGTCACCGATCATGTTTAATATTGTTGCAGGAATGATGCAGGGAACAGAAATGTGAGTGTGTGTGTGTGTGTCTCTGTGTGTAAGTGTGTAAGTTTGCGAGTGGGTCTATGTGTGTGTACCTTCCACGCTCACGATGTGATCGCCTGCATGTCCTCTGGGTGCTCTGCTGTGTGTCTCCGTGTGTGTGTGTGTGTGTGTCTCCGTGTGTGTGTGTATGTGTGTCTCCGTGTGTGTGTGTGTTTCTGGATGGGTGTCTCTCTGTGCTTGTGTCCACGTGTACGTGTGTGTCTGTCTGCGTGTGCAAGTGTCAGTGTGTGTGTGTGTCTCTGCGCATGAGTGTGTCTGTGTGAGTGCGTGTTGGATGTGTGCGTGATTGTGTCTGTGTGAGTGTGTGTCTGTATACGTGTGCAAGTGTGTGTGTGTGACTACGGGGCTGTCACTGCAAGACTGACACAGGTAGCGGGGAGTGTTATAGAGTCAGAGCCTCACAGCATGAAAACGTGTCGACCAAGTTAGACACAGAGTGCTGGAGTAACTCAGCGGGTCAGGCAGCATCTGTGGAGAACATGGATAGGTGACGTTTCACAGAGTGCTGGAGTAACTCAGCGGGTCGGGCAGCATCTGTGGAGAACATGGATAGGTGACGTTTCGGGTCAGACCAAGCACAGGCAGGTGGGACGATTGTCGATGGGGCAGGTTGGTGGGTGTGGGGCAAGTTGGGCTGAAGGGCCTGTTTCCAGGACTCTACAAAGTTATTTAAATTGCACGTGTGCCCACCTCTGCCACCTGGTTGCAGGACCACACGAGGAGCTGTAGGGGGCAGCGTTGCCAGGGTGGGGTTGGCACCCATACCCACCCACTCTGCATCGTCTCCCAGCTTGGTGCGGCGTGCCGGGCGAATGCCCACCCGCCCCGTCCCCGCGCCCCCCACAGACAAGGTGGAGCGGGTCAGACAGACGGCCGTCTACAGTCACAGGGCGACACACACACACACACACACACCCCGGGCACCAGCGGCTCAGAGCACTGTGAGAATCGTCAGCCGTACGTCAGCAACTCTAGTCTGAAAGGGGTCATCATTTACCGCCCTGCCCCCCACACCCTCCCACCCACCCTCCCACAGCCCTCCCGCGTGTACCTGGTGGGGATGTGGAGTCATGGTCTCCAGACGTGCCCTCTCCCATCTGCAAAGACAGGGAATGAAACTCAACGTGGGAAACAAGGAACCACAGATGGCATTCAACAACAGCCCGAGAGGGGATGTCTTTCACACAGAGGGGGGGGTGAATGGAACCAACTGCCCGAGGACGTAGTTGAGGCCGGGAGTTTAAAAAAAATTTAAAGATCAAAACTAAATTAATTCAATTATTCACAATATTTTCACGACAAAAATAATCGGGGCGTCACGGTGGTGCAGCGGTAGAGTTGCTGCCTCACGGCGCCGGAGACCCGGGTTCCATCCTGACTACGGGCGCCGTCTGTACGGAGTTTGTACGTTCTCCCCGTGACCTGCGTGGGTTTTCTCCGGGACCTTCGGTTTCCTCCCACACTCCAAAGACGTGCGTACGGCTTTGTGGGCTAATAGGCTTGGTGTAATTTACAATTGTCCCCAGTGTGTGTAGGATAGTGTACGTGCGCGATGATCGCTGGTCGGCGCGGACCCGGTGGGCCGAAGGGCCTGTTTCCGCGCTGTATCTCTAAAGTCTAAATAGGCGCAGAAGTTTGAAAGCACAAACCCTTTTATCCTTTATCAGTGCACTGCTGACGACTTGATTGTAACCGTGTAGATTAAGTGTTTTATTTTGACCGGTAAGCACGCAGCAACAAGCTTTTCACTGTACCTCGGTACACGAGGCAATGATAAACTGAACCTCCAGACCCAGGGGAGAGTTTCTCCCCAACTTTCTTGACCGACTCTGAGCTGTAAACGCACCTGTTCCCACTGTGTGAAGCGGGCAGACATCAGCCGGGCCGAATGGACGCCAACTCCGGCCGCCATTTTGACCAAGAGAAACGTTTGTCCAGAGCAGATGGTCAACCTGCGATTCAGAAACACAAAGGGTGAAGCCGTCTCCCCCAGGGTTTCAGGAGCAGAGGGGGGAGAGCCCAGGAGAGCGGCTCAGAGCACTGTGAGAATCATCAGTCGTACGTCAGCAACTCTAGTCTGAAAGGGGTCATCATTTACCGCCCTGCCCCCCACACCCTCCCACCCACCCACCCTCCCTCCCTCCCACCCACCCACAGCCCGCGTGTACCTGGTGGGGATGTGGAGTCACGGCCTCCAGACGTGCCCTCTCCCATCTGCAAAGACAGGGAATTAAAGTCAATGTGGAAACAAGGAATCGCAGATGCTGGTTTGTATTAAAAAAAGACACAAAGTGCTGGAGGAACCCAGCGGGTCAGGCAGCATCTCTGAATTAATCTGAACGAGAGTCTCGACCTGAAACTTCACCGATCATGTTTAATATTGTTGCAGGAATGATGCAGGGACTAGAAGTGCGTGTGTGTGTGTGTGTCTCTGTGTGTAAGTGTGTATGTTTGCGAGTGGGTCTATGTGTGTGTACCTTCCACGCTCACGATGTGATCGCCTGGATGTCCTCTGGGTGCTCTGCTGTGTGTCTGTATGTGTGTGTCTCCGTGTGTGTGTGTATGTGTGTCTCCGTGTGTGTGTGTGTTTCTGGATGGGTGTCTCTCTGTGCTTGTGTCCACGTGTCTGTGAGTGTCTGTCTGCGTGTGCAAGTGTCAGTGCGTGTGTGTGTCTCTGCGCATGAGTGTGTATGTGTGAGTGTGTGTTGGATGTGTGCGTGATTGTGTCTGTGTGAGTGTGTGTCTGTATACGTGTGCAAGTGTGTGTGTGTGTGACTACGGGGCTGTCACTGCAAGACTGACACAGATAGCGGGGAGTGTTATAGAGTCAGAGCCACACAGCAGGAAAACATGTCGACCAAGTCAGACACAGAGTGCTGGAGTAACTCTTTCAGGTTTCCTCTCACGCTCCAAAGACGTACGGCTTTGTGGGCTAATTGGCTTGGTGTAATTTACAATTGTCCCCAGTGTGTGTAGGATAGTGTACGTGCGCGATGATCGCTGGTCGGCGCGGACCCGGTGGGACGAAGGGCCTGTTTCCGCGCTGTATCTCTAAAGTCTAAATAGGCGCAGAAGTTTGAAAACACAAACCCTTTTATCCGTTATCAGTGCACTGCTGACGACTTGATTGTAACCGTGTAGATTAAGTGTTTTATTTTGACTGGTAAGTACGCAGCAACAAGCTTTTCACTGTACCTCGGTACACGAGGCAATGATAAACTGAACCTCCAGACCCAGGGGAGAGTTTCTCCCCAACTTTCCTGACCGACTCTGAGCTGTAAACGCACCTGTTCCCACTGTGTGAAGCGGGCAGACATCAGACGGGCCGAATGGACGCCAACTCCGGCCGCCATTTTGACCAGGAGAAACGTTTGTCCAGAGCAGATGGTCAACCTGCGATTCAGAAACACAAAGGGTGAAGCCGTCTCCCCCAGGGTTTCAGGAGCAGAGGGGGGAGAGCCCGGGAGAGCGGCTCAGAGCACTGTGAGAATCATCAGTCGTACGTCAGCAACTCTAGTCTGAAAGGGGTCATCATTTACCGCCCTGCCCCTCACACCCTCCCCCCCACCCCCCCACCCACCCACAGCCCGCGTGTACCTGGTGGGGATGTGGAGTCACGGTCTCCAGACGTGCCCTCTCCCATCTGCAAAGACAGGGAATTAAAGTCAATGTGCAAACAAGGAATCGCAGATGCTGGTTTGTATTAAAAAAAGACACAAAGTGCTGGAGGAACCCAGCGGGTCAGGCAGCATCTCTGAATTAATCTGAACGCGAGTCTCGACCTGAAACGTCACCGATCATGTTTAATATTGTTGCAGGAATGATGCAGGGAACAGAAATGTGAGTGTGTGTGTGTGTGTGTGTCTGTGTGTAAGTGTGTATGTTTGCGAGTGGGTCTATGTGTGTGTACCTTCCACGCTCACGATGTGATCGCCTGCATGTCCTCTGGGTGCTCTGCTGTGTCTCCGTGTGTGTGTATGTGTGTCTCCGTGTGTGTGTGTATGTGTGTCTCCGTGTGTGTGTGTATGTGTGTCTCCGTGTGTGTGTGTGTTTCTGGATGGGTGTCTCTCTGTGCTTGTGTCCACGTGTACGTGTGTGTCTGTCTGCGTGTGCAAGTGTCAGTGCGTGTGTGTGTCTCTGCGCATGAGTGTGTCTGTGTGAGTGTGTGTTGGATGTGTGCGTGATTGTGTCTGTGTGAGTGTGTGTCTGTATACGTGTGCAAGTGTGTGTGTGTGACTACGGGGCTGTCACTGCAAGACTGACGCAGGTAGCGGGGAGTGTTATAGAGTCAGAGCCTCACAGCATGAAAACGTGTCGACCAAGTTAGACACAGAGTGCTGGAGTAACCCAGCGGGTCAGGCAGCATCTGTGGAGAACATGGATAGGTGACGTTTCACAGAGTGCTGGAGTAACTCAGCGGGTCAGGCAGCATCTGTGGAGAACGTGGATGGGTGACGTTTCGGGTCAGACCAAACACAGGCAGGTGGGACGATTGTCGATGGGGCAGGTTAGTGGGTGTGGGGCAAGTTGGGCTGAAGGGCCTGTTTCCAGGACTCTACAAAGTTATTTAAATTGCACGTGTGCCCACCTCTGCCACCTGGTTGCAGGACCACACGAGGAGCTGTAGGGGGCAGCGTTGCCAGGGTGGGGTTGGCACCCATACCCACCCACTCTGCATCGTCTCCCAGCTTGGTGCGGCGTGCCGGGCGAATGCCCACCCACCCCGTCCCCGCGCCCCCCACAGACAAGGTGGAGCGGGTCAGACAGACGTCCGTCTACAGTCACAGGGCGGCTCAGAGCACTGTGAGAATCGTCAGCCGTACGTCAGCAACTCTAGTCTGAAAGGGGTCATCATTTACCGCCCTCTCTCTCCCCCCCCCCCCCCACACCCACCCACCCTCCCACAGCACGCCCGCGTGTACCTGGTGGGGATGTGGAGTCACGGCCTCCAGATGTGCCCTCTCCCATCTGCAAAGACAGGGAATTAAAGTCAATGTGGAAACAAGGAATCGCAGATGCTGGTTTGTATTAAAAAAAGACACAAAGTGCTGGAGGAACCCAGCGGGTCAGGCAGCATCTCTGAATTAATCTGAACGAGAGTCTCGACCTGAAACTTCACCGATCATGTTTAATATTGTTGCAGGAATGATGCAGGGAACAGAAGTGCGTGTGTGTGTGTGTGTCTCTGTGTGTAAGTGTGTATGTTTGCGAGTGGGTCTATGTGTGTGTACCTTCCACGCTCACGATGTGATCGCCTGGATGTCCTCTGGGTGCTCTGCTGTGTGTCTGTATGTGTGTGTCTCCGTGTGTGTGTGTATGTGTGTCTCCGTGTGTGTGTGTTTCTGGATGGGTGTCTGTGCTTGTGTCCACGTGTCTGTGTGTGTCTGTCTGCGTGTGCAAGTGTCAGTGCGTGTGTGTGTCTCTGCGCATGAGTATGTGTGAGTGTGTGTTGGATGTGTGCGTGATTGTGTCTGTGTGAGTGTGTGTCTGTATACGTGTGCAAGTGTGTGTGTGTGACTACGGGGCTGTCACTGCAAGACTGACACAGATAGCGGGGAGTGTTATAGAGTCAGAGCCACACAGCAGGAAAACATGTCGACCAAGTCAGACACAGAGTGCTGGAGTAACTCTTTCAGGTTTCCTCTCACGCTCCAAAGACGTACGGTTTTGTGGGCTAATTGGCTTGGTGTAATTTACAATTGTCCCCAGTGTGTGTAGGATAGTGTACGTGCGCGATGATCGCTGGTCGGCGCGGACCCGGTGGGCCGAAGGGCCTGTTTCCGCGCTGTATCTCTAAAGTCTAAATAGGCGCAGAAGTTTGAAAACACAAACCCTTTTATCCGTTATCAGTGCACTGCTGACGACTTGATTGTAACCGTGTAGATTAAGTGTTTTATTTTGACTGGTAAGTACGCAGCAACAAGCTTTTCACTGTACCTCGGTACACGAGGCAATGATAAACTGAACCTCCAGACCCAGGGGAGAGTTTCTCCCCAACTTTCCTGACCGACTCTGAGCTGTAAACGCACCTGTTCCCACTGTGTGAAGCGGGCAGACATCAGACGGGCCGAATGGACGCCAACTCCGGCCGCCATTTTGACCAGGAGAAACGTTTGTCCAGAGCAGATGGTCAACCTGCGATTCAGAAACACAAAGGGTGAAGCCGTCTCCCCCAGGGTTTCAGGAGCAGAGGGGGGAGAGCCCAGGAGAGCGGCTCAGAGCACTGTGAGAATCATCAGTCGTACGTCAGCAACTCTAGTCTGAAAGGGGTCATCATTTACTGCCCTCCCCACCCACCCTCACCCCCACCCATCCACCCTCACCCCCTCCCACCCACCCTCACCCCCTCCCACCCACCCTCACCCCCTCCCACCCACCCTCACCCCCTCCCACCCACCCTCACCCCCCCCTCCCACCCTCACCCCCTCCCACCCACCCCCCCCACCCACCCTCACCCCCCACCCATCCACCCTCACCCCCCCCCTCCCACCCTCACCCCCTCCCACCCACCCCCCCCACCCACCCTCACCCCCTCCCACCCACCCCCCCCACCCACCCTCACCCCCACCCACCCACCCCCCCCACCCACCCTCACCCCCACCCACCCACCCCCCCCACCCACCCTCACCCCCTCCCACCCACCCCCCCCACCCACCCTCACCCCCTCCCACCCACCCCCCCCACCCACCCTCACCCACCCACCCCCCCCACCCTCACCCCCTCCCACCCACCCTCACCCCCACCCACCCACCCTCACCCCCTCCCACCCACCCCCCCCACCCACCCTCACCCACCCACCCCCCCCACCCTCACCCCCTCCCACCCACCCCCTCCCACCCACCCTCACCCCCACCCACCCACCCTCACCCCCTCCCACCCACCCCCCCCACCCACCCTCACCCCCCTCCCACCCACCCACCCACCCTCACCCCCTCCCACCCACCCACCCTCACCCCCTCCCTCCCACCCCCCCACCCACCCTCCCTCCCTCCCACCCCCCCACCCACCCACCCACCCTCACCCCCTCCCACCCACCCACCCACCCCCACCCTCCCGCGTGTACCTGGTGGGGATGTGGAGTCATGCTCTCCCATCTGCAAAGACAGGGAATTAAAGTCAATGTGCAAACAAGGAACCGCAGATGCTGGTTTGTATTAAAAAAAGACACAAAGTGCTGGAGTAACCCAGGCAGCATCTGTGAATTAATCTGAAGGAGGGTCTGGGCCATGAAACATCACCTGTGCATTATTGCATCGCATGTTCTCCAGAGATGCTGCTGCCTGACCTGCTGTTACTCCAGGTTTAGAGGAGCGCACCACCAGATTCAGGTTTAGAGGGGCGCACCCCTAGATCTTCAGGTTTAGAGGAGCGCACCCCCAGCTCCCGCTCGGCTGCCGGCGACCACGTGGCGTCCGCAGGGCCTGAGGACCCCTCCTCCGGGATAAAGGTGTCCGGCGCGTTCGCCTGTGCCCAGGCGCGGAAGTGGCCCCGCCCTCTTTCAACTCCGGTCCCACCTCCCCTACGCGTCACATCCGGCGAGAGCGGAGCTGGGGGTGCGCTCCTCTAAAAGCAGCAGAGCTGAGGGTTCGCTCCTCTAAACCTGGAGTTGGGGGGGTGCGCTCTCCTAAACCTGGAGTTGACGGTGCGCTCTAAACCTGGAGCTGGGGGTGCGCTATTCTAAACCTGGAGTTGGGGGTGCGCTGCTCTAAACCTGGAGCTGGGGGTGCGCTACTCTAAACCTGGAGCTGGGGGTGCGCTATTCTAAACCTGGAGCTGGGGGTGCGCTATTCTAAACCTGCAGAGCTGGGGGTGCGCTCCTCTAAACCAAAGCTAGGGGGTGCGCTCCTCTAAACCTGCAGAGCTGGGGGTGCGCTCCTCTAAACCTGCAGAGCTGGGGGTGCGCTCCTCTAAACCAAAGCTAGGGGGTGCGCTCCTCTAAACCTGCAGAGCTGGGGGTGCGCTCCTCTAAACCAAAGCTAGGGGGTGCGCTCCTCTAAACCTGCAGAGCTGGGGGTGCGCTCCTCTAAACCTGAGCCCTGTAATAATTCACAAAATGCTGGAGTACAGTAGGTCAGGCAGCATTTCAGGAGAGAAGGAATGGGTGACGTTTCGGGTCGAGACCCTTCTTCAGACTGATGTCACGGGGGCGGGACAAAGGAAGGATATATGTGGAGTCAGAAAGAAAGAGGGAGATCTGGGATGGAGGAGGGGAAGAGAGGGACAGAGGAACTATCTAAAGTTGGAGAAGTCGATGTTCGTACCACTGCAGGCGAAATATGAGGTGCTGTTCCTCCAATTTCCGGTGGGCCTCACTACGGCACTGGAGGAGGCCCATGACAGAAAGGTCAGACTGGGAGTGGGAGGGGGAGTTGAAGTGCTCAGCCACCGGGAGATCAGTTTGGTTAATGCGGACCGAGTGCAGGTGTTCAGCGAAGTGATCGCCGAGCCTGCGTTTGGTTTCGCCGATGTAAATAAGTTGACATCTAGAGCAGCGGATGCAATAGATGAGGTTGGAGGAGGTGCGGGTGAACCTTTGTCTCACCTGGAAAGACTGTTTGGGTCCTTGGATGGAGTTGAGGGGGGAGGTTAAGGGACAGGTGTTGCATCTCGTGCGGTTGCAGGGGAAAGTGCCCGGGGTTGGGGTGGTTTGGGTAGGAAGGGACGAGTGGGCCAGGGAGTTACGGAGGGAACGGTCTCTGCGGAATGCAGAGAGGGGAGGGGATGGGAAGATGTGGCCAGTGGTGGGGTCCCGTTGTAGGTGACGGAAATGTTGGTGGATGATTTGTTGGATCTGCTGGCTGGTGGGGTGGAAGATGAGAACGAGGGGGATGGGAAGGAACTGCGGATCCTGGTGTAAACACAAAATGCTGGAGAAACTCATGGGGGTCAGGAAGCAACTCTGGGGAGAAGGAATGGGTGAAGTTTCAGGTCAAGACCCTCCTTCAGATGGGTCTCAAGATGTAGGTGTGCAGGTACGGCAGGCAGTGAAGAAAGCTAATGGCATGTTGCCCTTCATAACAAGAGGATTTGAGTAAAGTAGAAACGAGGTCCTTTTGCAGGGCCCTGGTGAGACCACACCTGAGTACTGTGTGCAGTTTTGGTCTCCTATTTTGAGGGAGGACATCCTTGCTATTGAGGCAGTGCAACGTAGGTTCACCAGGTTAATCCCCGGGATGGCGGGACTGTCATACGAGGAAAGATTGGGCTTGTATTCACTGGATTTAGAAGGATGAGAGGGGATCTTTGAGACGTATAAAATTATAAAAGGACTGGACAAGCTAGATGCAGTAACTAACAATGTTCCCAATGTTGGGAGAGTCCAGAACCAGGGGCCACAGTCTAAGAATAAAGGGGAGACCATTTAAATCTGAGGTGAGAAGAAACTTTTTCACCCAGAAAGTTGTGAATTTGTGGAATTCTCTGCCACAGAAGGCAGTGGCCAATTCACTGGTTGAAGTTAAAAGAGTTAGATGGAGCTCTAGGGACTAGTGGAATCAAGGGATATGGGGAAAAGGCAGGCACAGGCTACTGATTGTGGATGATCAGCCATGATCACAATGAATGGCGGTGCTGGCTCGAAGGGCCAAATGGCCTCCTCCTGCACCTATTTTCTATGTTTCTATGAGATGCTGCCTGTCCCGCTGAGTTATTCCAAGATTTTGTGTGTACCTTATGCAGAATCTCTATACCTCCTCCATCGATTCTGTCCAGAATTCTGTGGCCCCTGGTTCTGGACTCTCCCAACATTGGGAACATTTTTCCTGCATCTAGCTTGTCCAGTCCTTTCAGGTGAGGCAGGGGTTCACTTGCACCTCCTCCAACTTCATCTACCGTATCCGTTGTTCAAGATGTGGACTCTTATACATCGGCGAGGCCAAGCGCAGATTTGGCAATCGTTTCGCTGAACACCTTCGCTCAGTCCGCTTGGACCTACCTGATCTCACAGTTGCTAAACACTTTAATTCTCCTTCCCATTCCCACACTGACCTTTCTGTCCTGGGCCTCCTCCACTGTCAGAGTGAGGCTAAACGCAAATTGGAGGAACAGCACCTCATATTTCGCTTGGGCAGCTTACAGCTCAGTGGTATGAACATTAACTTCTCTCACTTCAGGTAGCCCCGGCATTCCCACTCTCTCCATCCCTCCCCCACCTAAGTCACCAGCTTCTCGTTTTCACCCAACAAACAGCTAACAATGGCCTGTTTCCCTTATCATCGTTACTTTTTTGCATATCTTTCATTCATTGTTCTTTATCTCTCTACATCACCGTCTATATCTCTCGTTTCCCTTATCCCCAACCAGCCTGAAGAAGGGTCTCGACCCGAAACATCCCACACCCACTAGGGACACTGTTTTTACATTTACCAAGCCAATTAACCTACAACGTCTTTGGAGTGTGTGAGGAAACCGAAGAACTCGGAGAAAACCCACGCAGGTCACGGGGAGAACGTACAAACTCCGTACAGACAGCACCCATAGTCGAACCGGGGTCTCCGGCGCTGCACTCGCTGTAAGGCAGCAACTCTACTGCTACGCCAACGTGACTGCCCACATTTAGTCACACAGAATGGAAGCAGGCCCTTCAGCCCAACTTGTCTGTGCTGACCAGGTTGTCCCACCTACAATCATCCCACCTCCGTGTGCTTTAGTCTGGACTGGAATTCCTTCCCTAAACCACCCACCATCTCTGTGATACTTTAAAATACTGTTACAGGGGGTCACAGCTGAGAAACAGGCCCTTCGTTCCTGCCCATGTTTGGCCCCTATCCCTCTAATCATGTCCTATCCATGTACCTGTCCAAGTGTTTTTTAAGTGTTGTTATAGTACCTGCCTCAACTATCTCCTCCAGCAACTCGTTCCATAAACCCTCCACCCTTGTGTAAAAACCCATGCAGTCACAGGGTTGCCAACTGTTCTGTATTAGCTGGGATATACCGCGTTTTGGGCTAAATTGGTTTGTCCCGTACGGGACCGCCCTTGTCCTGTATTAGGCCCGGACGACACTGTAGGCCCGGACACCGTAGGCCTGAACACTATAGGCTAGACACTGTAGCCCGGGGCCGCTGTAATCCCGGACAGTGTAGGCCCAGGGGCCCGGGCGCTGCCTAACAGAGGTTGAGTAGAAATCGCCATCGGTGGAGCAGGAGCACGTGGCCGCTGGCTGGGTGAGGTCACGTGGGGCGCAGGGTGGTGACATCACCCTTTGTCCCTTATTTGGGAGTGAGGATATTGGCAACCCTAGCGAACCTGTAAACTCCACACAGGCAGCACCCGAGGTCTCTGGTGCTGTGAGGCAGCATCTCCATCCCTGCGCCACTGTGCTGCCCTTATCGGAGATGAGGAAGAATTTCGTTAGCTAGAGGGTGATGAATCCGTCGAACTCATTGCCACAGACGTCGGTGGAGGTTAAGTCTTTGGGTATTTTTAAAGCAAAGATTGCTAGAATCTTATAGGGGGAAAAAAAATGCAGATGCTGGTCTACATCAAAGGTAGCATCTCTGGAGAGAAGGAATGGGTGACGTTTTGGGCCTGAAGGGCCTCGACCTGAAACGTCACCCATTCCTTCTCTCCCGAGATACTGCCTGACATGCTGAGTTACTCCAGCATTTTGTGTCTACCTTTGATTGCTAGATTCTTGATTAGTACGATTGTCAAAGGTGATGGAAACAAGGCAGGAGAATGAGATTGGGAGGGAAACATAAATCAGCCATGATTGAATGGCTCGATGGGCCGAATGGCCTAATTCTGCTCCAATGTCTTATGGTCTTACAAAATTTGAACGTAAATATCTAGATCAACCAATATTTAATAATATTCCAGTGTGCTTTCTTCTGTTTCTACACTCAGAAATGTTATTTGTTGTTTCCATTTTTAGAGACAGTTCAATCTTTGACAATAAATGATGCAGGAAAACTCAATTTAACACAACATAACCTTGGAAGTAAAACAATGACAGTACCGGAGAGAAAAACGACACAGAGTGCTGGAGTGTTTCTGCGGGTCAGGCAGCATCTCTGGACAACGTTTCAGGTTGGGACCCTTCTTCAGGCTAATTGTGGAGAGGGGGGTGAGAGAAGGAAAGCTGGAAGATAGGAGGGGCAGGAAATGTGCGGTAGGTAATAGTTTGATACCAGTGAGAGGGTTTTTGATAAACAGATGTTTGTTTAGAGATACAGCGCGGAAACAGGCCCTTTCGGCCCACTGTGTCCGCGCCGACCAGCGATCCCCGCACATTAACACTATCCCACACCCACTAAGGAGCATTTTACATTTACCAAGCCAATTAACCTACGAACCTGCACGTCTTTGGAGTGCGGGAGGAAACCGAAGATCTCGGAGAAAAACTCACGCAGGTCACGGGGAGAACATACAAACTCCGTACAGACAGTGCCCGTAGTCGGGATGGAACCCGGGTCTCCGGCGCTGTAAGGCAGCAGCTCTACCGCTGAACATACACTGATCAGCCAAAACATTATGACCACTGACAGGCGAAGTGAATAACATTGATTATCTTGTCACAATGGCACCTGTCAAGGGGTGGGATATATTAGGCAGCAAGTGAACAGTCAGTTCTTGAAGTTGATATGTTGGATGCAGGAGAAATGGGCAGGAGTTAAGACCTGAGCGACTTTGACAAGGGTCAAATTGTTATGGCCAGGCGACTGGGTCAGAGCATCTCTGAAACGGCAAGGCTTGTGGGGTGCTCCCGGTCAGCAGTGGTGAGTTCCGACCGACAGTGGTCCAAGGAGGGACAAACCACAAACCGGTGACAGACAGGGTGTTGGGCACACAAGACTCATCGATGCGCGAGGGCAACGAAGGCTATCCCATCTGGTCCGGACCGACAGATGGTCTACTGTGGCACAAGTCACAGAAAATTTTATCGGCGGTCACTGGGGGAATGTCACAATACACAGTGCATCGCACCCTGCTGCATATGGGGTTGCACACGGAGCACCAACAGCATATTAGGCAGGTGGTCATAATGTTTTGGCTCATCAGGTGATAATGTTTTGGCTGATCGGTCGGTGTTGGTGTAGGGAGGACCTGCAGATGCTGATTTACGCCAAAGACAGACACAAAGAGCTGGAGTAACTCAGCGAGTCAGGCCAGCATCTCTGGAGGAGAAGGAAGAGGTGACGTTTTGGGTCGAGACGTTTGAAGAAGGGTCTCGACCCGGAACGTCACCCATTCCTTCTCCCCAGAGATGATCACTCAACGTATCTCAATCTATGTACTGTACATTCTGAACTTTGGTCTTGCCACATGTGAAAGAACAGTTATGGGTGGTTTGTGAAAGGTTTCCAGCAGAGGGTTCACCTCCAACTCTGAAGCTGGGATACAGTAAGTTGGTCAGAACTCATCAGAATTTCTCAGGGCACTGAGGCAGGTCGAGGATAAATCACAAGAGTGATTTAAAAAGCCAGTGAAAGCAGTGTAAACCCAATCATACTGGGGATGGTCGGATCTGGGCCTGTGCTCACTGGAATTTAGAAGGATGAGGGGGGACCTCATTGAAACTGAGAGAATAATGAAAGGCCTGGTTAGCGTGGATGTGGAGAGGATGTTTCCAGTAGTGGGGAAGTCTAACACCAGAGGGCACAGCCTCAGAATTAAAATGACATACCTTTGCAATGGAGATGAGGAGGAATTTCTTCAGAGGGGTGGTGAATCTGTGGAATTCATTACCACAGATGGCAGTGGAGGCCAAGTCATTGTTATTTTTAAAGCGGAGATTGGTGGGTTTAGTTTAGAGATACAGCGCGGAAACAGCCCCTTCGGCCCACCGAGTCCGCACCAACCAGCGATCCCCCGCACATTAACACCATCCTACACACACGAGGGACAATTTACATTTACCACCAAGCCAATTAACCTACAAGCCTGCACGCCTTTGGAGTGCGGGAGGAAACTGAAGATCTCGGAGAAAACTCATGCAGGTCACGGGGAGAACGTACAAACTCCGTACAGACAGTGCCCATAGTCGGGATGGAACCCGGGTCTCCGGCGTTGTAATCGCTGTAAGGCAGCAGCTCTACCGCTGCGCCACCGTGACTGTGGTTCTTGACTAGTAACGGCGAGGAAGGTTATGGGGAGAAGGCAGGATAATCGGGTTGAGGGGGAAAGATAGAGCAGCCACGATCAAATGGCGGAGGAGGCACGATGGGCCGAATGGCCTAATTCTGCTCCTTGGTCTTGTGTGTGGCCTTCTGAAGACCCGTAAGGTGAAGCGTTAACGTCGGCCTTCAGGTGGCGTCAGGAATATCCGAGGTGCGATGGGGATCTAAGGAGGCGGGCGGGCGGGCGGCTCCACGGAAAACGGAAGATGGCCCAACGGGATGGGAAGAAGCCATGGGATGAAACTTCCGGGCTGACGTCCTACCAGGGCGCGGGTTCCCTGAGATCCACCGGTGGAAGGCTGGTGTGGACGGGCGGAGAGAGGGGAGGAAGGGCCATCATTCTGGAGGGTCTTCAATGAACATCCAGCGCTGCTCCACGTCCGTGGGGTCACATTCCGCCATCTTGACGTCCTCTCCCGTCGCGGACAAACACAGATCCAAGCTCAGGTTGACTATCATTCCATGCTAGGGAGGTGGGGGAACAAAATCATGAGGTGGGTAGATACAAAATGCTGGAGTATCTCAGCGGGACAGGCAGCATCTCAGGAGAGAAGGAATGGGTGATGTTTCGGGTCGAGACCCTTCTTCAGACTGATGTTCTGTAGGTTTGGTGGCTACGATGTTGGGTAGGTTAGATGGCTATGATGTTGGGTAGGTTAGGTGGCTGTGATGTCAGTAGGTTAGATGGCTATTATGTCGGTAGGTTAGGAGGCTATGATGTTGGTAGGTTAGGTGGCTATGATGTTGGGTAGGTTAGGAGGCTATGATGTCAGTAGGTTAGGTGGCTATGATGTTGGGTAGGTTAGGTGGCTGTGATGTTGGGTTGGTTTGGTGCCTATGATGTTGGTAGGTTCGGTGGCTATGATGTTGGTAGGTTAAGTGGCTATGATGTTGGGTAGGTTAGGTGGCTGTGATGTCAGTAGGTTAGATGGCTATGATGTTGGGTAGGTTTGGTGCCTATGATGTTGGTAGGTTAGGTGGCAATGATGTTTGGTAGGGCAGGTGTATTAAATGCATTTTCGACTTACATAGAAAATAGGTGTAGGAGGAGGCCATTTGGCCCTTCGAATCAACACCGCCATTCATTGTGATCATGGCTGATCATCCACAATCAGTAACCCGTGCCTGCCTTCTCCCCATATCCCTTGATTCCACTCTATCTAACTCTCTTTTAAATTCATCGTGAATTGGCCTCCACTGCCCTGAGGCAGAGAATTCCACAAATTCACAACTCTCTGGGTGATAACGATTTTTTCTCACCTCAGTTATAAATGGTCTCCCCTTTATTCTTAGACTGTGTGGCCCCTAGTTCTGGACTCCCCCAATATCGGGAACATTTTTCCTGCATCTAGTTTGCCAGTCCTTTTATAACTTTACACGGTCTCCATAAGATCCCCTCTCATCCTTCTAAACTCCAGTGAACACGAGCCCAGTCTTACCAATCTTTCCTCATATGACAGTCCCGCCATCCCAGGGATCAATCTCATGAACCTACGCTGCACTGCCTCAATTACAAGGATGTCCTTCCTCAAATTAGGGGACCAAAACTATAGACAATACTCCAGATGTGGTCTTACCAGGGCCATATACAATTGCGGAAGAACCTCTTTACTCCTGTACTCAAATCCTCATGTTATGAAGGCCAACATGCAATTATCTTTCTTCACTTCCTGCTAGTACCTGCACACCAACTTTCAGTGACTGGTGTACAAGGCCATCCAGGTCTCGCTTGTCCAGTCCTTTTATAATTTTATACGTCTCTATAAGATCCCCTCTCATTCTTCTGAACTCCAGTGAACACGAGCCCAGTCTTTCCAATATTTCCTCATATGACAGTCCCGCCATCCCAGGGATTAACCTGGTGAACCTACGCTGCACTGCCTCAAAAACATGGACGTCTTTCCTCAAATTAGGAGACCAAAACTGCACACAAACCCGCCATCCTGGGGATTCGCTGAAAAACCTTTTCAGTCAGAGAGTTGTAAATCTGTGGAATTTTCTGCCTCAGAAGGCAGTGGAGGCCAATTCTCTGGATGCTTTCAATAGAGTTAGATAGAGCTCTTAATGATAGCGGAGTCAGTGGGCAGGAATTGTGAATGATCAGCGATGATCACATTGAATGGCGGTGCTGGCTCGAAGGGCCAAATAGCCTACACCTGCACCTATTGTCTATTGATTATCCTGGGATTACAATATTTTCGATTTACGATGGGTTTATTGGAACGTAAGTCGAGGAACACCTGTAGTTCTGTGTTCTCACTCCTTCACATCCACTGCTTACACACTGGGGGGTAATTTCCTCTGCACCACCTATCTTCTATGTTTCTAAGAACTCCTCACCTGAATGACTTGAAACATCTGCTCGTCTGGCACGTTGGCACTTCCCAGCGCAGTCCCACAATCTGCCAGGGCCACGGAGAGAGCCCGTGCCCGCAGGCACCGCGGACTGAGCCCCCCAGTGATGATTTCCCCCTTCTCCGTGTACTCGAAATGCTGCAGGGAGAGGGAGAGGGAGTGGGCCGGGGGGTGGAGGGTAGGGGAAAGAGGAGATGGAGAGGTTACCAAAGAGAATGGCTTCCCTGACCCCAAAGATTCACATAGAAATTGCTGGAGTAACTCAGCGGGACAGGCGGCATCTCTGGAGAGAAGGGCTGGGTGATGTTTTGGGATGAATGGATCCATCCGTTCATTCATTTATTCATTCATCCATCCGTAAACATAGGGGGCAGAATTAGGCCATTCGGCCCATTCTGCATGGTGGCGCAGCGGTAGAGTCACTGCCTCACAGCACCATAGACCCAGGTTCGAACCTGACTAAGGGCGCTGTCTATACGGAGTTTGTACGTTCTCCCCGTGACCTGCGTCGGTTTTCTCCGAGATCTTCGGTTTCCCCCCATACTCCAAAGACGTACAAATTGGCTTGGTAAATGTAAACGTTGTCCCTAGTGGGTGTAGGATGGTGTTAATATGCGGGGATCGCTGGTCGGCGCGGACCCGGTGGGCCGAAAGGGCCTGTTTCCGCGGAGTATCTCTGAAGTTTACACCGCTGTTCAATCGTGGCCGAACTATCTTCTCCTCCTAACCCCATTCTCCTGCCTTCTCCCCATAACCCCTGACATTTGTACTAATCAAGAAGCTACAGTATCTATCTCTGCCTGAAAAATATCCACTGACTTGGCCTCCACAGCCGTCTGTCGCAAAGAGTTCCACAGGTTCACCGCCCTCTGGCTGAAGAAATTCCTCCTCATCTCCTTCCTAAAGGAACGTCCATTAATTCTGAGGCTGTGCCCTCTGGGCCTAGACTCTCCTACTAGTGGAAACATCCTCTCCACATCCACTCTATCCAAGCCTTTCACGATTCGGTAAGTTTCAATGAGGTCCTCCCCTCATCCTAAACTCCAGCGAGTTCAGCCAGGCCCAGTGCCATCAAACTCTCACCATATGTTAATCCACTCATTCATTTATTCACTCATTCATCAGGCATGTGAGTGAGGTAAAAAAAAAAGAGGAAAAGAGCCGAGTGCTTGCGTGAGGCGTACAACAGGGGTAAAAAAATTGGACATTTTTTGAAAATTTACACACAAAATTACCAGATTGATTCCTGAGATGGCCTCTTTTAGTGCATTTCAATGTAAAAACAGACATTACAAAATAATGTGAATATGTCACATAGAAAATAGGTGCAGGAGTAGGCCATTTGCCCTTCGAGCCTGCACCGCCATTCAATATGATCATGGCTGATCATCCAACTCAGTATCCCGTACCTGCCTTCTCTCCATACCCCCTGATCCCTTTAGCCACAAGGGCCACATCTAACTCCCTCTTAAATATAGCCAATGAACTGGCCTCAACTACCTTCTGTGGCAGAGAATTCCACAGACTCACCACTCTCTGTGTGAAAAAAAACGTTCACATCTTGGTCCTAAAAGACTTCCCCCTTATCCTTAAACTGTGACCCCTTGTTCTGGACTTCCCCAACATCGGGAAAAATCTTCCTGCATCTAGCCTGTCCAACCCCTTAAGAATTTTGTAAGTTTCTATAAGATCCCCCCTCAATCTTCTAAATTCCAGCGAGTACAAGCTGAGTCTATCCAGTCTTTCTTCATATGAAAGTCCTGCCATCCCAGGAATCAATCTGGCGAACCTTCTCTGTACTCCCTCTATGGCAAGAATGTCTTTCCTCAGATTAGGAGACCAAAACTGTACGCAATACTCCAGGTATAGCAAAGGGGATTACAGAGGCATGAGGCAGGAGCTGGCCAAAATTGACTGGAAGGAGGCCCTAGCAGGGAAGACGGTAGAACAGCAATGGCAGGTATTCCTGGGAATAATGCAGAGGTTGCAGGATCAATTTATTCCAAAGAGGTGGAAAGACTCTAAGGGGATTAAGAGACACCTGTGGCTGACAAGGGAAGTCAGGGACAGCATAAAAATTAAGGAGAGGAAGTATAACATAGCAAAGAAGAGTGGGAAGACAGAGGATTGGGACTCTTTTAAAGAGCAACAAACGTTAACTAAAAAGGCAATACGGGGAGAAAAGATGAGGTACGAGGGTAAACTAGCCAATAATATAAAGGAGGATAGCAAAAGTTTTTTTAGGTACGTGAAGAGAAAAAAAATAGTCAAGGCAAATGTGGGTCCCTTGAAGACAGAAGCAGGGGAATTTATTATGGGGAACAAAGAAATGGCAGACGAGTTAAACCGTTACTTTGGATCTGTCTTCACTGAGGAAGATACACACAATCTCCCAAATGTTCTAGGGGCCAGAGAACCTAGGGTGATGGAGGAACTGAAGGAAATCCACATTAGGCAGGAAATGGTTTTGGGTAGACTGATGGGACTGAAGGCTGATAAATCCACAGGCCCTGATGGTCTGCATCCCAGGGTACTTAAGGAGGTGGCTCTAGAAATAGTGGAAGCATTGGAGATCATTTTTCAATGTTCTATAGATTCAGGATCAGTTCCTGTGGATTGGAGGATAGCAAATGTTATCCCACTTTTTAAGAAAGGAGGGAGAGAGAAAACAGGTTATTATAGAAAAGTTAGTCTGACATCAGTGGTGGGGAAGATGATGGAGTCAATTATAAAAGACGAAATTGCTGAGCATTTGGATAGCAGTAACAAGATAATTCTGAGTCAGCATGGATTTACGAAGGTGAAATCATGCTTGACAAATCTACTGGAATTTTTTGAGGATGTAACTAGGAAAATTGACAGGGGAGAGTCAGTGGATGTGGTGTACCTCGACTTTCAGAAAGCCTTCGACAAGGTCCCACATAGGAGATTAGTGGGCAAAATTAGGGCACATGGTATTGGGGGTAGGGTACTGACATGGATAGAAAATTGGTTGACAGACAGAAAGCAAAGAGTGGGGATAAATGGGTCCCTTTCGGAATGGGAGGCAGTGACCAGTGGGGTACCGCAAGATTCGGTGCTGGGACCCCAGCTATTTACGATATACATTAATGACTTAGACGAAGGGATTAAAATTACCATTAGCAAATATGCAGATGATACTAAGCTGGGGGGTAGTGTGAATTGTGAGGAAGATGCAATAAGGCTGCATGGTGACTTGGACAGGTTGTGTGAGTGGGCGGATACATGGCAGATGCAGTTTAATGTAGATAAGTGTGAGGTTATTCACTTTGGAAGTAAGAATAGAAAGGCAGATTATTATCTGAATGGTGTCAAGTTAGGAGGAGGGGGAGTTCAACGAGATCTGGGTGTCCTAGTGCATCAGTCAATGAAAGGAAGCATGCAGGTACAGCAGGCAGTGAAGAAAGCCAATGGAATGTTGGCCTTCATAACAAGAGGAGTTGAGTATAGGAGCAAAGAGGTCCTTCTACAGTTGTACCGGGCCCTGGTGAGACCGCACCTGGAGTACTGTGTGCAGTTTTGGTCTCCAAATTTGAGGAAGGATATTCTTGCTATGGAGGGCGTGCAGCGTAGGTTCACTAGGTTAATTCCCGGAATGGCGGGACTGTCGTATGTTGAAAGGCTGGAGCGATTGGGCTTGTATACACTGGAATTTAGAAGGATGAGGGGGGATCTTATTGAAACATATAAGATAATTAGGGGATTGGACACATTAGAGGCAGGAAACATGTTCCCAATGTTGGGGGAGTCCAGAACAAGGGGTCCACAGTTTAAGAATAAGGGGTAGGCCATTTAGAACGGAGATGAGGAAGAACTTTTTCAGTCAGAGAGTGGTGAAGGTGTGGAATTCTCTGCCTCAGAAGGCAGTGGAGGCCAGTTCGTTGGATGCTTTCAAGAGAGAGCTGGATAGAGCTCTTAAGGATAGCGGAGTGAGGGGGTATGGGGAGAAGGCAGGAACGGGGTACTGATTGAGAGTGATCAGCCATGATCGCATTGAATGGCGGTGCTGGCTCGAAGGGCTGAATGGCCTACTCCTGCACCTATTGTCTATTGTCACCAATGCCCTGTACACTAATAACATTTTGAAGTAAATTCGCACATTAATTGATAATCAGCCCAAAAAGTTGGCAATTGTTTTTTCTGCTGTATTTTATATTTTAACCCCGTTTTAATTAATTTTGTTATATAATCTTGCACTTAAATTTAATATTTACTCATTGCAGTTCCACCACTGATTTTCTGGCACTCTTGGTTCCAGAGCTTTGCTGGTTTATCCAGCTGGCCAAGTAAGTCGCTCGGCGATGGAGGTTAGATGTGCCGGCTCCAGCTGGGCTGGAGTTCCAGAGCCCCGGCCGCACGTTGCAAATTCAACCCACCGATCGGCCGTGGAAGTCCCGATGAGGTCGAGATTGGCTGCCTTGCCCAGCCTAGTTGCCACATTTTCGGGGCTCGCGGGGCGGGGGATTTCTCGCGGAACCCCTAGCGACCTCTAGCCGAACCCTAGTGTTCATTACAAGTCTATACATCGTTTCTTTTCTTTTCTTTTTCTTTCTCGATCCGATTTCTCCGTTCATTTGGCAAAGTGTCAAACGCGGAAATCATGCAAAAAGCATGGAAAATAAACAATAGATGCAGAAGTAGGCCATTCGGTCCTTCGAGCCAGCACCCCGTTCCTGCCCTCTCCCCATACCCCCTGACTCCGCTATCCTTAAGAGCTCTATCTAGCTCCCTCTTGAAACCATCAAGAGAATTGTCCTCCACTGCCTTCTGAGGCACAGAATTCCACAGATTTACAACTCTTTGACTGAAAAAGTTTTTCTTCACCTCCGTTCTAAATGGCCTACCCCTTATTCTTAAACTGTGGCCCCTGGTTCTGGACTCCCCCAACATTCGGAACATGTTTCCTGCCTCTAATGTGTCCAACCCCTTAATAATCTTATATGTTTCAATAAGATCCCTTCTCATTCTTCTAAATTCCAGTGTATACAAGCCTAGTTGCTCCAGTCTTTCATCATACGACAGTCCCACCATTCTGGGAATTAACCTAGTGAACCTACACTGCACGCCCTCAATAGCAAGAATATCCTTCCTCAAAATTGGAGACCAAAAATGCACACAGTACTCCAGGTGCAGTCTCACTAGGGCCCTGTACAACTGTAGAAGGACCTCTTTGCTCCTATATTCAACTCCTCTTGTTATGAAGGCCAACATTCCATTGGCTTTCTTCACTGCCTGCTGTACCTGCATGCTTCCTTTCAGTGACTGATGCACTAGGACACCCAGATCTCGTTGTACGTCCCCTATTCCTAACTTGACACCATTCAGATAATAATCTGCCTTCCTATTCTTACCACCAAAGTGGAAAACCTCACTTTAAACTGCATCTGCATGCATCCGCCCACTCACACAACCTGTCCAAGTCACCCTGCAACCTCGTAGCATCTTCTCACAGTTCACACTGCCACCCAGCTTTGTGTCATCTGCAAATTTGCTAATGATACTTTTAATCCCTTCATCCAAGTCATTAATGTATATTGTAAATAGCTGCGGTCACAGCACCGAACCTTGCAGTACCCCACTAGTCACTGCCTGTCATTCTGAAAGGGACCGATTTATCCCCACTCCTTTGCTTTCTGTCTGTCAACCAATTTTCTATCTATGTCAATACCCTGCCTCCAATACCATGTGCTCTAATTTTGCCCACTATTCTCCTATGTGGGACCTTGTCGAAGGCTTTCTGAAAGTCAAGGTACACTACATCCACTGGCTCTCCGCTGTCCATTTTCCTAGTTACATCCTCAAAAAATTCCAGAAGATTAGTCAAGCATGATTTCACCTTCGTAATCCATGCTGACTCGGAACGATCCTGTTACTGCTATCCAAATGCTCCGCAAGTTCGTCTTTTACAATTGACTCCAGCATCTTCCCCACCACTGCTGTCAGACTAACTGGTCTATAATTTCCTGTTGTCTCTCTCCCTCCTTTCTTAAAAGGTGGGGATATCATTAGCTACCCTCCAATCCACAGGAACTGATCCTGAATCTATAGAACATTGGAAAATGATCACCAATGCGTCCATGATTTCTAGAGCCACCTCCATAAGTACCTTGGGTTGCAGACCATCAGGCCCTGGGGATTTATCAGCCTTCAGTCCCATCAGTCTACCCAACACCATTTCCTGCCTAATGTGAATTTCCTTCAGTTCCTCCGTCACCCTAGGATCTCTGACCACTAGAACATCTGGGAGATTGTTTGTATGGATTTTTAAATGGATTTTAAAAACGCGGAAATCCGCGGAAACGTGGAAACTTCACGTGCCTGATTCATTCATTCATTTCTCCTCCTCATTTACCTGATGTTCCTCTTGTTCATAGCAAGGATCCATTGAAACAAACTCTTCAATCTCGTCTGAACTCAGACAGCGGAAGCTGTCCTGGTTCACTAACTGGAACAAAGGTGATGCAAAGGTGTTAAACACACAGCCATACTGATCAACAGAAGGCCCTTTGCCCCACAAAGCCCATGCTGACCCTCAGCCAGTAGAGCTGCTGCCTCACGGCGCCAGAGACCCTAGTTTTGATCCTGACCTTTACATCTACTCTCTAACTGCCCTCTCTCTCTCACTCTACCCCCTCTCTCTCTCACTCTACCCCCTCTCTCTCTCTCTCTATCCCCCCTCTCTCTCTCTATCCCCCCTCTCTCTCTATCCCCCTCTCTCTCTCTCTCTATCCCCCTCTCTCTCTCTATCCCCCTCTCTCTATCTCCCCTCACTCTCTATCCCCTCTCCATCCCCTCTTTCTCTCTCTATCCCCCCATCTCTCTCTCAGCCTCTCTCTCTCTCAGCCTCTCTCTCTCTCTCTCTCAGCCTCTCTCTCTCTCTCTCAGCCTCTCTCTCTCTCTCTCTCTCTCAGCCTCTCTATCTCAGCCTCTCTCTCTCTCTCTCTCTCTCTCTCTCTCTCTCTCTCCTCTCTCTCTCTCTCTCTCTCTCTCTCTCTCTCTCTCTCTCTCTCTCTCTCTCTCTCTCTCTCTCTCTCTCTCTCTCTCTCTCTCCTCTCTCTCCTCTCTCTCTATCCCCTCTCTCTCTCCTCTCTCTCTATCCCCTCTCTCTCTCTTTCCCCACCTCTCCTACCCCCCTCTCTCTTTCCCAATTCCTCTTTTTTCCTCTCCCCCTCCCTCTCTTTCTCTCTCTCCATCTCTCTCTCTCTCCCTCCTCCCCCTTTGGAGTGTGGGAGGAAACCGGAGCATCCGGAGTAATCCCAAGCAGTCACAGGGATGACGTACAAACTCTGTATAGACGCGCCGGAGGTTGAGGGCGGCAATGTGGCGCAGCGGTAGAGTTGCTGCCTCACAGCGCCAGAGACCCGGGTTCCATCCTGAGTACGGGTGCTGTCTGTACGGAGTTTGTACGCTCTCCCCATGACCTGCGTGGGTTTTCTCCGGGATCTTTGGTTTCCACCCACACTCCAAAGACGTGCAGGTTTGTGGGTTAATTGGCCTTGGTACATTGTAAATTGTTCCTAGTGTGTGCAGGATAGTGTTAGTGTGCGGGGGATCGCTGGTTGGCGCGGGCTCGCTGGGCTGAAGGGCCTGTTTCCGTGTAGTATCTCTGAACTAAACTAAACAATGTAGGAAACAAAGCTGTTTAAATCGAAGGTAGACGCAAAATGCTGGAGTAACTCAGCGGGTCAGGCAGCATCTCAGGAGAGAAGGAATGGGTGACGTTTCGGGTCGGGACCCTTCTTCAGACTAATCAAGTCTGATCAGAAATGTCCGTCACCCATTCCTTCTCTCCAGAGATGCTGCCTGACCCGCTGAGTTACTCCAGCATTTTGCGTCTACCCTAAACTAAACAATGCGCTGCCCTGTTGCAGAGTGGCTAAATGGCTTTGGTGAAAAAAAATTGTAAATTGTCCCTAGTGTGTGTAGGATAGTGCTAGTGTATGGGGTGATCGCTGGTCGGCGTGGACTCGGTGGGCCTGTTTCCGCCCTGTATCTCTAAACTAAATTAAACAAACTAAACTCACTGAAGTGTGGTCCATTCGTTGTAGATCAGGGACGTACAGCTCTCGTTGTACATGACGGAGATACCAGCTGAAATTCTTGCACTGCAGTCTCTCTCTGAGCTCCCGTCTCTCCGAAACGTCGCCAAACAATCCCTGGGAAACGGGGATAAAAACACAATGATTTAGCGTTCCCTTCCACGACAGCATCAACTGCCCCTGTACCTCCCCCCTCCACTCCGTACAAGGACCCCGACAGTCCTTGCAGGTGAGGCAGACATTCACCTGCACCTCCTCCAACCTCGTCTACTGTATCCGCTGTTCCAGGTGTCGACTTCTCTACATCGGAGTGACCAAGCGCAGGCTCGGCGATCGTTTCGCTCAACACCTCCACTCAGTCCGCCTCAACTCGCTTGATCTCCCGGTGGCTCAGCACTTCAACTCCCCCTCCCACTCCCACACTGACCTTTCTGTCCTGGGCCTCCTCCAGGGGAGAAGGAAGGGATGGGGACGGGATAGAGATAGGATGTAGTCGGAGACAGGAAGACTGGTGGGAGAACTGGGAAGGGGGAGGCGATAGAGAGGGAAAGCAAGGGCTATCTGAAGTTAGAGAAATCAACGCTGGGATGTAAACTACCCAAGCAAAATATGAGATGCTGTTCCTCCAATTGCGCTGGGCCTCTCTCTGACAATGGAGGAGGCTCAGGACAATAGACAATAGGTGCAGGAGTAGGCCATTCGGCCCTTCGAGCCAGCACCACCATTCAATGTGATCATGGCTGATCATTCTCAATCAGTACCCCATTCCTGCCTTCTCCCCATACCCCCTGACTCCGCTATCCTTCAGAGCTCTTTCTAGCTCTCTCTTGAAACCATCCAGAGAATTGGCCTCCACTACCTTCTGAGGCACAGAATTCCACAGATTTACAACTCTCTGACTGAAAAAGTTTTTCCTCATCTCCGTTCTAAATGGCCTACTCTTTATTCTTAAACTGTGCCCCCCTGGTTCTGGACTCCTCCAACATTGGGAACATGTTTCCTGCCTCTAACGTGTCCAAACCCTTAATAATCTTATACGTTTCGATAAGATCCCCTCTCATCCACTCTTTCAACATACGACAGTCCCGCCATTCCGGGAATTAACCTAGTAAACCTATGCTGCACGCCTTCAATAGCAAGAATATCCTTCCTCAAATCTCGATATACCAAAACTGCACACAGTACTCCAGGTGCAGTCTCACTAGGGCCCTGTACAACTGCAGAAGGACCTCTTTGCTCCTCTACTCAACTCCTCTTGTTATGAAGGCCAACATTCCATTGGCTTCACTGCCTGCTGTACCTGCATGCTTCATTTCAGTGACTGATGCACTAGGACACCCAGATCTCGTTGTACGTCCCCTTTTCCTAACTTGACACCATTCAGATAATGCTCTGCCTTCCTATTCTTCCCACCAAAGTGGATAACCTCACATTTATCCACATTAAACTGCATCTGCCATGCATCCGCCTACTCACACAACCTGTCCAAGTCACCCTGCAACCTCGTATCATCTTCTTCACCGTTCACACTACCACCCAGCTTTGTATCATCTGCAAATTTGCTAATGGTACTTTTAATCCCTTCATCCAAGGCATTAATGTATATTGTAAATAGCTGCAGTCCCAGCACCGAGCCTTGCGGTACCCCACTAGTCACTGCCTGCCATTTATCCCCACTCTTTGCTTTCTGTCTGCCAACCAATTTTCTATCCATGTCAGCACCCTACCTCCAATACCATATGCTCAAATTTTGCCCACTAATCTCCTATGTGGGACCTTGTCGAAGGCTTTCTGAACATTGAGGTACACTACATCCACTGCTCTCCCCAGTCCATTCTCCTCAAAATGTCAGATTGGGAATGGGAGGGGGAAGTTGAAGTGCTGAGCCACCGGGAGATCAGGTAGGTTAAGACGGACTGAACGGAGGTAGGTGCAGCCTGACCCGCTGAGTTACTCCACCATTTTCATATTTATTTCATATTTCAGATACAGCGCGGAAACAGGCCTTTTCGGCCCACCAAGTACGCGCCGCCCAGCGATCCCCGCACATTAACACTATCCTTCACACACTAGGGACAATTTTTACATTTACCCAGTCAATTAACCTACATACCTGTACGTCTTTGGAGTGTGGGAGGAAACCGAAGATCTCGGAGAAAATCCACGCAGGTCACGGGGAGAACGTACAAACTCCTTACAGTACAGCACCCGTAGTCAGGATCGAACCTGAGTCTCCGGCGCTGCATTCGCTGTAAAGCAGCAACTCTACCGTTGCGCCACCGTTTTGTGTCTACCTTTGTTTTAAACCAGCATCTGCAGTCTTTTTTGCTAAATGTTTTTGGGATGCTGCCATGCTCACCTTCCTGGCGATCTCAGCAGCCTCGGGCACGCGGGTGTAGAAGATGTCCTTGTAATCGTCCAACCACACCTCGGCCACCCGCACCAGGTTGCGGTAGATGACGTAGGGGCCGTCCGGGTAGATGTCGGGGGGGTCTTCACGGAACACGTGGCCCACGACGGAGCAAGGTAGGATCTCCATCCGCCCCCCGCACTGCCACACCTGCGGGCAACAACACAGCAGCCAAACTCACGGCCCGGTCGGGTACAGCACGGGACCAGACGCACACAGAGCGCCGCAGTAACTCAGCGGGACTGGCAGCATCTCTGGAGAGAAGGGGTTGGTGACGTTTTGGGTCGAGACCCTTCTTCGGACTGATCTTCGGAACGGTGGCGCAGCGGTAGAGTTGCTGCCTTACGGCGAATGCAGCACCAGAGACCCGGGTTCGATCCCGTCTATGGGTGCTGTCTGTACGGAGTTTGTACGTTCCCCCCGTGACCTGCGTGGTTTTTCTCCGAGATCTTCGGTTTCCTCCCACACTCCAAAGACGTACAGGTTTATAGGTTAATTGGCTTGGTCAATGTAAAAATTGTCCCTTGCGGGTATAGGATAGTGTTAGTGTGCGGGGATCGCTGGTCGGTGCGTACCCGGTGGGCCGAAAGGGCCTGTTCCGCGCTGTATTTCTAAACTAAACTAAAGTGAAGTAGATTTACGACCTGAAACGTCACCCATTCCTTCACTCCAGAGATGCCATCTGTCCTGCTGAGTTACTCCAGCTTTTTGTGTCTATCTTCGACTTAAACCAGCATCTGCAGTTCCTTCCCACACACACACACAAACAAACACACAAACACATATATATGGAGTCCATGTTCTAGCGAGGTGGAATGGCCTGCTTTGTGATAGGGGTATATATTACCCGAAAAGACAGCTCCAAGTTCTCTCCGCCCCATATCTCCATTTTGTCATCGTAGGTGCCGATGTAGTCAAAGTAGTCCTTGTAAATAGCAAAGAGTCCTCCAGAGATGGTGGGAGTCCTGAAACAGGGGAGATACAGGCTGGGTTAGCTGAATGGAGACCAGTTTTCCACCCTTGCCTCTGTTCACTTATTAACGTACTACGCTTTGCACTGCCTGCCCCTCTTCAAGCTTTCCTCCCTCCCTCCCCCCTCCCCAAACAATCACAGAAGAAAACAGTAGGAAAAAAAACTGCAGATGCTGGTTCAAAACACCTGCATCTCCTCCCTCATCTACTGTATCCGCTGTTCCAGGTGTCAACTTTTCTACATCGGCGAGACCAAGCGCAGGCTCGGCGATCGTTTCACTGAACACCTCCGCTCAGTCCGTCTCAACCAACCTGATCTCCTGGTGGCTCAGCACTTCAACTCCCCCTCCCATTCCCAATCTGACCTTTCTGTCCTGGGCCTCCTCCACTGTCAGGGTGAGGCCCAGCACAAATTGGAGGAAAAGCACCTCATATTTCGCTTGGGAGTTTACAGCCCAGCGGTATGAACATTGACTTCTCTAACTTGGGGATGTCACATTTAATTCCCTCGTCTAAATCGTTAATGTATATTGTAAATAACTGGGGTCCCAACGCCGGCCCTTGCGGCAACCCACTAGCCACTGCCTGCCATTTTGAAAAGGACCCGTTAAATTCCTACTCTTTGCTTCCTGTCTGCCAACCAGTTCTCTATCCATGTCAATACCCTACCCCCAATACCATGTGATCTAATTTTGCACACTAATCTTTTGTGTGGGGTCAGTTGCACCACTGAAGAAGGGTCTCGACCCGAAACATCACCCATTCGAATAGTAGTTCTACTCAATAACCAAAGTCTGTGGTCTATTTGTTGCTCTCGTTTATTTTCACCCACATGTTTAGACCGTAATGTTGTACCCTTATTGTTTTGATGTGGTTATGCTTAATTCTTAATTGCTAACTGTATGTTTGTGTTGTCATTTGTGAGCGGAACACCAAGGTACATTCCTTGTATATGCACATACTTGCCCAATAAACTTATTCATTCATCCATCCATTCATTCATCCATCCATTCATTCATTCATCCATCCATCCATTCGTTCCTTCTCTCCAGAGATGCTGTCTATCTGCAGTGTGAACCAGTACCTGCAGTTCCTTGCTACACATGAGGTACACTGATCTCCGCCGCTGGGCGCTAACCTGTACGGGAAGCTGTCGTCCATCCTGGCTTCGTTCTCGTGAGCCGGCACCTGTTCCCAGGTGAAGGAGAGTGACCAGTCGAAGGAGCCGCGCGAGGGGCTGCGGTCGGTGGGGGTGGGCTTGCCGACCTCCAGGGTGCGCGCATCGATGGAGGTGATCTGCGGGCTGACCAGCACCTGCTCCACCTCCACAATCCGGGCCAGCAGCGGCTCCAGCCAGCCCTCGAAACACTCGCCTGTGGGGAAACAACCACAGCCACACGTCCGCAAGTTTAATTTAGTTCAGTTTATTTTCACAGATACGGCGCGGAAACAGGCCCTTCAGCCCACCGCGTCCGCGCCGACCTGCAATCCCCGCACACTAACGGCACGGTGGCGCAGCGGTAGAGTTGCTACCTTGTAGCGAATGCAGCGCCGGAGACCAGGGTTTAATCCCGACTACGGGGGCTGTCTGTACGGAGTCTGTACGTTCTCCCCGTGACCTGCGTGGGTTTTCTCCGAGATCTTCGGTTTCCTCCCACATGCCAAAGACTTGCAGGTTTATAGGTTAATTGGTTTGGTAAATGTAAAAACTGTCCCTGATGTGTTGTGTGTGTAGGATAGTGTTAATGTGCGGGGATCGTTGGTCGGCGAGGACCCGGTGGACCGAAGGGCTTGTTTCCGCGCTGTTTCTTGAAATTAAACTAAACTAACATTATCTTACACACACTAGAGAAAATCTTTACCTTTATACCAAGCCAATTAACCTACAAACCTGCAAGTCTTTGGAGTGTGGGTGGAAACCGAAGACCTTGGAGAAAACCCACAGGTCACGGGGAGAACGTACAAACTCCGTACAGACTGTACCCAGTCAGGATGGAACCCGGGTCTCTGGCGCTGAAAGCGCTGTAAGGCAGCAACTCAACCACTGCGCCTCCGTAGTTATAGGCCATTCAGCCCATTGAGTCATAGATATTGTTAGAAAGAGCTCTTAGGGCTAACGGAATCAAGGGATATGGGGAGAAAGCAGGAACGGGGTACTGATTCTGGATGATCAGCCATGATCATATTGAATGGCGGTGCTGACTCAAAGGGCCGAATGGCCTACTCCTGCACCTATTTTTCTATGTTTTCTAAGACACTGTCGCTGGATAATATCCCTGGGCTGTGGGCCAAACCCAGGTAGGTGGGAGTAGTGCAGATGAGATATTTTGGTCCGCATGAACAGGATGGGCCGAAGGGCCGGTTTCCATGCAGATAAGAGGATATTAGATTTAACGAGAGGTGCAGGAAGGAACTGCAGATGCTGGCTTAAACTGAAGATAGACACAAAATGCTGGAGTAACTCAGCGGGTCAGGCAGCATCTCTGGAGAAAAGTGGGTGACGTTTCGGGTCGAGACCCTTCTTCAGACTTAGAGTCAGGGGAAACGGAAACAAGAGGTCTGGATGGTGATACAGAGAGATGTAGAACAAATGAATGAAAGATATGCAAAAAGAAACGATGATCGGGGATGGGTGGGGCCCACAATGGTCCATTGTTGGCTGGGGGGGTAGGTGATAACGAGATATACACGCGGTGAAACTCGTCAGGACGACAGTGAAACTACTGCGATAACCTGGGTGGGGTGGGACGGAGTGAGAGGGGAGGCAGGGGTTACCTGAAGATTAACCAGGTCAGTCCCCGGGATGGAGGGACTGTCATATGAGGAAAGATTGGAAAGACTGGGCTTGTATTCACCGGAGTTTAGAAGGATGAGAGGGGATCTTATAGAGACGTATAAAATTAAGAGAGGACTGGACAAGCTAGATGCAGGAAAAAATGTTCCCAATGTTGGGGGAGTCCAGAACCAGGGGCCACCCAGTCTAAGAATAAAAGGGAGGCCATTTAAAACTGAGATGAGAAAAAACTTTTTCACCCAGAGAGTTGTGAATTTGTGGAATTCTCTGCCACAGAAGGCAGTGGAGGCCAATTCACTGGATGAATTTAAAAGAGAGTTAGATGGAGCTCAAGGGGCAAGCAGAGTCAAGGGATATGGGGAGAAGGCAGGCACGGGTTACTGATTGTGGATGATCAGCCATGATCACAATGAATGGCGGTGCTGGTTCGAAGGGCAAAATGGCCTCCTCCTGCACCTATTTTCTATGTTTCTATGATATGGGGAGAAGGCAGGCACGGGTTACTGATTGTGGATGATCAGCCATGATCACAATGAATGGCGGTGCTGGCTCAAATGGCCTCCTCCTGCACCTCTTTTCTATGTTTCTGTAGTGAGGTGCCTGTTTCCGCACTGTTTCTCTGCAGTCTAAATTCAACGCACTGTCGATGGTTGACTTCACTCACAGTGAGAGTCAAGAAAGACCAACACTTCTCCCGTTGCTCCAGAGCTCCCCAGTAGCCGGGCCGACACCAACCCCTTCCTTGTGGAACTTCTCAGGATCTTGACGGAGGGCAGCTTTGCCACGTGTCTGTCCAGGGCTGTCTTCAGGTGTCCTGGAAACAAGATGGCAGAGACCATTAGCGTCACCAAATGGAACTGCCCTTGATCGAACTTTGCTGGCTTTGGAAGATAGAACAGTACCACACAGGAATGGACAATTTACATTTCTACCAAGCCAATTGACCTACAAACCTGTGTGTACCTGGAGTGTGGGAGGAAACGAGCTCCCGGAGAAGACCCACGAAGGACATGGGGGAGAACGTATGAATCCGTAGTCAGGATCAAACCCGGGTAGATAGATGCAGAAGAAAAAAAAATCTGCAAATGCTGGTTTAAATTGAAGGTAGACACAAAATGCGGGAGTAACTCAGCGGGTCAGGCAGCATCTTGGGAGAGAAAGAATGGGTGACGTTTCGGGTCGAGACCCTTCTTCAGTCTGATCCGAAACATCACTCATTCCTTCTCTCCCTAGATGCTGCCTGACCCGCAGTTACTCCAGCATTTTGTGTCTAGCTCAGGGTAGATAGATTCTTGATTAGTACAGTTGTCAGCGGTTATGGGGAGAAGGCTGGGGTTGAGACGGAAAGATAGGTCAGCCGTGATTGAATGGCAGAGTTGATTTGATGGGCCAAATGGCCTAATTCTGCTCCTAGAACTTAGGAAGCCGTCCAGCCCGACCAAGATGCCCCATCCAAACTAATCCTATTTGCCCGCATTTGGCCCAATACCCGCCAAACCTATCCTGTTCACGTACCTCTACCGCTGCGCCACCGTGACCGCCCTTATTGACACGTTTCAAGGAACTGTTGAAAGCTTTTATTGCATGTTTTCCAGTCAGCAGAGTTGAGGTAGGTACAGGTGCAATGCTTAAGAACCATTTACACAGTACCTGGAAAGGACAGGTTCAGAGGGATGTGGGCCCAATGCAGGAAAGTGGGACTCATGTAGATGGGGCAGGTTGGGCCGAAGGGCCTGTTTCCATGCTTTATGAATCTATGAGGCAAGAGCAGGGCGGCACGGTAGCGCGGCGGCAGAGTTGCTGCCTTAATGCGAATGTAGTGCCGGAGATCCGGGTTAGATCGCGACTACGGGGGCTGTCGGTACAGAGTTTGTATGTTCTCCCCGTGACCTGCATGGATTTTCTTTGAGATCTTCAGATTCCTCCCACACTCCAAAGACGTACAGGTTAGTAGGTTAATTGGCTTGTTAAATGTAAAAATTGTCGCTAGTGGGTATAGGATAGTGTTAGTGTGCGGGGATCGCTGGTCGGCGCGGACCCGGTGGGTCGAATCGGCCTATTTCCGCGCTGTATCTCTAAACTCAACTAAACTAAAGTAGTGTAGATGGGGCATGTTGCTTGGTGTAGGCAAGTTGGGCTAAGGGCCTGTTTCCATACTGAATCACTCTATGAGGTCGGACTGGTGTAGATGGGGCATGTTGGTCGGTGTGGGCAAGTTGGGCTGAAGGGCCTGTTTCCATGTTTTATCACTCTATGAGGGTAGGGGTAGTGTAGACGGGGCATGTTGGTCGGTGTGGGCAAGTTGGACTGAAGGGCAATGGTTCTACGCTGCATGACTCCATCTTCACCCTGACCTTGTGTGCTGGCGTCATCTACAAGGATGACCTCTCTCAGGACGATGGCGGGGGCCGTGTGGAGAACACTGTGGACGGTCCGAAGCAGGGTGGACCAGGCTTCGTTGTAGAAGGCGATGATCACACTGGTAGATGGCAGCGGAGGGCATCGTCTGAACTTCCGGCTGATGCACCTGAGGTGGGACCAAGACAAACGTTCAAGGAACAGTGCACGGACATCTCCCCACCCCCTTTCCTCCCACTACCCTTCCCAATGCCTTTATACCTCTGCCATTGAGGGACTTGCTATTGAGGGAGTGCAGCGTAGGTTAATTCCCGGGATGGCGGGACTGTCGCATGTTGAAAGAATGGAGCGACTGGGCTTGTATTCACTGGAATTTAGAAGGATGAGAGGGTATCTTATTGAAACATATAAGATTATTAAGGGATTGGGCACGATAGAGGCAGTAAACATGTTCCTAATGTTGGGGAAGTCCAGAAGCAGAGGCCACAGTTTAAGAATAAGGGGTAGGCCATTTAGAACAGAGACGAGAAAAACCTTTTTCACCCAGAGTTGTAAATCTATGGAATTCTCTGCCTCAGAACGCAGTGGAGGCCAATTCTCTGGATGCTTTCAAGAGGGAGTTAGATAGAGTTCCTAAAAATAGCGGAGTCAAGTGATATGGGGAGAAGGCAGGAACGGGGTACTAATTGTGGATGAATAGCCATGATCACAGTGAATGCCGGTGCTGGCTTGAATGGCCGAATGGCCCACTCCTGCACCTATTGTCTATTGTCATCATACCAGGCAGAAACATAGTAACACAGAAAATAGGTGCAGGAGTAGACCATTCGGCCATTGAAGCCAGCACTGCCATTCAATATGATCATGGTTGATTATCCAAAATCAGTACCCCGATCCTGCTTTCTCCCCATATTCCTTGATTCTGTTAGTCCCAATAAGGATATCGAACTTTCTCTAGAATACATCCAGTGAATTGGCCTCCACAGCCTTCTGTGGCAGCACATTCCACAGATTCACAACTCTCTGGCTGAAAAAGATTTTCCTCATCTCAGTCCTCAATGGCCTATATGCCTTCTTCTTAAACTGTGACCCCTGTTTCTGGACTCCCCCATTTTTCCTGCATCTACCCTGTCCAATCCCTTCAGAATTTTATGTTTCTATAAGATTCCCTCTCATCCTAAATTCCAGTGAATACAAGCCCAGCCGACCCATTCTTTCATCATATATCAGTCCAGCCATCCCGGGAATTAACCTGGTGAACCTAAGTTGCACTCCCTGAATAGCAAGAATATCCTTGCTCAAATTAGGAGACCAAAACTGCACACAGTACTCCAGGTGTGGTCTCACCAGGGCCCTGTACAACTGCAGTAGGACCTCCTTACTCCTATACTCAAAACCTCTCGCTATGAAGGCCAACATGCCATTAGCTTTCTTCACTGCCTGCTGTACATTCCAAAGCTCTGCCTTTCAGTTGTACAAGACAGAGGTGAGGCCATATTGTGTTCACTTTTGGGAAGTCAAACCAAGGCAGGACCTTCATAGTGTACGGCAGAGCTGCTGCCTCACAGCGCCCAAGACCAGGGTTCGATCCTGACCACAGGTGCTGTCTGTACGTTCCCCCTGTAACCGTGTGGGTTTTCTCCGTGTGCTCCGGTTTCCCCTCATACTCCAAAGACGTGCGGGTTTGAGAGGTTAATCGGCTTCGGCACCACGGTGCCAGAGATGATGCGGTCATGGGGGCGCAGCGGTAGAGTTGCTGCCTTACAGCGAATGCAGCGCCGGAGACCCGAGTTCCATTCTGACTGCAGGTGCTGTCTGCACGGAGTTTGCACATTCTCCCCGTGTGACCTGCGTGGGTTTTCTCCGAGGTCTTCGGTTTCCTCCCACACTCCAAAGACGTTCAGGTTTGTAGGTTAATTGGCATGGTAAATGTAAAAATTTTCCCTAGTGGGTGTAGGATAGTGTTAATGTGCAGGAATCGCTGGTCGGTGCGGACGCGGTGGGCCGGAAGGGCCTGTTGCCGCATTGTGTCTTTAAACTAAACGAAACTAAATGATGCCTGACCCGCTGTGTTCCTCCTGCACATTGTGCCCGATAAGGACTATCTGACTTTAGACTAATTTCCCTCTCCCATAGCTGGGGTTGCCAACTGTTCCGTATTAGCCGGGACATCCCGTAGTTTGGGCTAAATTGGTCTGTCCCGTATGGCACCGCCTTTGTCCCTTATTAGGCCCGGGGGGCTTGGTGGGCCCAGACACTGTAGGCCTGGGGGCCGCTGTGGGCCCGGACAGTGTAGGCCCGGGCGCTGCCTGCGGAGGTAGCGTAACAACCTGCCTCCCGGCCCGGACGGCCGCCATTGGTGGAGCGGGAGCACGTGGCCGCTGGCTGGGTGAGGTCACGTGAGGCGCGGGGCGGTGACGTCACCTTGTCCCTTAGTTGGGAGTGAGATAGTTGGCAACCCCTACCCATAGCCCCAGGGATGCCCGGAGGGAGGGTCTTACTCTGCGGGCCTGCTGTCTGGTCCTAGATTACGGTGCAGAGAGACGCGGTCGCTGGCGAAGGCGTCGAACCCGTACATGCGGAAGCCGGCGAATCTCTCGATCGCCTCCTGCGCGCTGAGGTTGTGGAGCACCAGCGCGTTGCCCGCTGCCCCCGGCGCTCCCGGCTCCTGAGCCGGCCGTGGGGAGACCGGCTCCAGCTCCGTGCCGGAGTAGTGGCCGGGCTGGCAGCGGCCTTCGCCGCCGGCCGGCTTCCTGAATGGGGGCTTGAAGATCGGCCGTCCTGGGCCCTCCGCCGGCCCTCCCGCCTCGGGCACGCTGAGCAGTCGCTGGGCCAGGAACAGGCCGAGGGTGCAGCCGGGAACCAGGAGCACGAGCCTCCGCAGGGAGAAGATCCTTCTTAGTCCGCCCATCCTCTCCCTGAACGACACGGGGAAATAGAAAACAAGCATCAGGCTTTCCACAGTAGCCGATCAACCTTCAACTTCACCCAGAGATCTGTGGAATTCTCTGCCTCAGAAGGCAGTGGAGGCCAATTCTCTGGATGTATTCAAGAGAGAGTTAGATAGAGCTCTTAGGACTAGCGGAATCAAAGATACTAGAGGAGTAAGATGAACCACTCCATTGAAATCGCCTATACTGCCTGTACGGAAAGGAGCGTAACGCCCGCAATTTTAGTAAGCAAAACCCGCCTCTCGCAGTGTAATCAGTGTTGTGGGGGAACAGTATGTGTGATGACACCATGAAAATGCAGAATATATCTCATCTGTCAATTCACAGATTTTTGTTACTTTTCTTTTTAAATGTTTCTGCAAGTTTCTGCTTAATAAAATGGCGCCATGGCATACTACGGTTTTTAGGGTCGAGTGGTCTATCTTGCCCTGCTCTATTATCTTTGAGCGGAATCAAGGGATATGGGGAGAGGGCAGGAACGGGTTACTGATTGTGGATGATCAGCCATGATCACGGTGAATGGCGGTGCTGGCACGAAGGGCGGAATGGCTTCCTGCACATATTGTCTATTGTCAAAGCTGCACAGTAGGATGTGGGGGGAGACCGGAGCACCCAGAGCAAGCCCACGTGGTCACAGGGAGAACATCGCCACAAATGGCTGTGGAGGCCAAGTCATTAGTTATCATTGGATATGGAACTGCAGATGCTGGTTTACACCGAAGATAGACACAGAAAGCTGGAGTAACTCTGCAGGTCAGGCAGCATCCCTGGAGAGAAGGAATGGGTGACATTTCGAGTCATAGAAACATAGACATAGGTGCAGGTGTAGGATATTTGGCCATTCGTGCCAGCACCGCCATTCAATACGATCATGGCTGATCATCCAAAATCAGTATCCCGTTCCTGCTTTCTCTCCACATCCCTTGATTCCTTTAGCCCCAAGAGCTAAATCTAATTCCCTATTGAAAGCATCCAGTGAATTGGCCTCCACTGCCTTCTGCAGGCGAGACCTTTCTTCAGACTGGGAGACAAGGGCTCTCACTCTCAGTCTGCCTTGGAAGAAGGGTCCTGACCAAGGATAGTAGAACAAGATGGACCACTCTGTTGAAATCGCCTATACTGAAGTGTAGTACGCAAAGGAGCTGAACGTCCACCATTTTAGTAGGCCGTCGTTCGCTATGCCTCTCACAGTGTAATCAGTGTTGTGGGGGAACAGTATGTGTGATGATACCATTAAAATGCAGAATACATCTCATTTATCAATTCACAGATTTTTGTTATTTTTCTTTTAAAATGTTTCTGCAAATTTCTGCCAACTAAAATGGTGCCATGACATACTACGGTTTTTAGGGTCGATTGGTCTATCTTGCTCCTCTAGTATCTTTGGTCCTTACCCGAAAGGTCACCTATTCCTTCTCTCCAGAGAGGCTGCCTGTCTCGCTGGGTTACTCCAGCATTTTGTATCTATCATCACACTCAAACCACATTGGCTTAAATGCTCCAAAGGTACAGAACATGAAAAGGCCTGTTTCCGCGCTGTATATATATGATATGATATGATTTATGGGCGGCACAGTGGTGCAGCGGCAGAGTTGCTGCCTCACAGCGCCAGAGGCCCGGGTTCGATCCCGACTCTGGGTGCTTGTCTGCATGGAGTTTGTATGTTCTCCCTGTGACTGTGTGGGTTTTCTCCGGGTGCTCCGGTTTCATCCCACACTCAAAAGGCGTGCAGTTTTGTAGGTTAATTGGCTTCGGTACAAATTGTAAATTGTCCCTAGTGTGTATAGGATCATGCTAGTAGCGCAGCGGTAGAGTTGCTGCCTTACAGCGAATGCAGCGCCGGAGACCCGGGTTCGGTCCTGACTACAGGTGCTGTCTGTACGGAGTTTGTGCGTTCTCCCCATGACCCACGTGGGTTTTCTACAAGATCTTCAGTTTTCTTACACACTTCAAAGATGTATAGGTATGTAGGTTAATTGGCTTGGCAAATGTAAAAATTGTCCCTAGTGGATATAGGATAATGTTAATGTGCGGGGATCGCTGGTTGGCCCGGACCCGGTCGGCTGAAAGGGCCTGTTTCCGCGCTGTATCTCTAAACTAAACAAAAGGATTGAACAGTTGTGAATTGTGAAGCTAGAAATACTACTAATCCACAGAGCTACTCCAGTACTTTGTCTTTTTTTTTGTAAACCGACATCTGTAATTCCTTATGTGTCTCTCAGTCAGTGTTTCTGATTACCTTTGTCATGAGTTTCTGATTAGTTTATTAGTTGGGTTCATTATTGCCACATACTGAAATACGACAAAAAGCTTTTCTGTTGCATGCTATCCAGTCAGCGGAAAGTCATGATTACAATCAAGCCGTCCACAGTGTACAGATATAGGATAAAGGGAATAGCGTTTAGCGCAAGGTAAAGTCCGATTAAAGATAGTTTGAAGGTCTCCCATGAGGTAGATGATAGGTCAGGACCGCTCTAGAGTTGGTGAAAAAGCAGTTCAGTTGCCTGGTAACAGCTGGGAAGAAACTGTCCCTGAATCTGGAGGTGTTTCTGATCACCCATTTTGAAACATTCACTGTGTTTCTGATTAACCATCAGTTGCCTCTCAGGGCATTTCTCCCTGAGATCTGCAGCCCCTGTGGGTCTGCACAACCAAATGGGGATGGTTTGTGGGAAACCCTAACCTTGCTTTTTCTTGTTACCTTGCACCAGTTTTGATTTTCCATCTCACATTATATTGATATCATTTTTAATGTTACCTTGCACTGCCTTTGCTAGTCCTTACACTGATTTTCATTGTTATCTTGCACTGCTGTTCTTTGTTACCTTGCACTGACTTTGCATATCGTATTACCTTGCACTGATTTACCTTGTTACCTTGCATTGATTTTCCTAGTCTTGTTACCTTGCCCTGATATTTATTATTTTACCTTGCAGTGACTGTGCTTGTCCTTGCACTGATTTCTGTTCTTACCTTGCACTGACTTTGTTTGTCTTCTTACCTTACGCTGACTTTCCTTGCACTGACTTTCCTTGTCTTGTTACCTTGCACTAACTGTGCTAGTGGCCTTGCACTGATTTTCCTTGTGTTGTTGCCTTGCACTGACTGTGCTTGTCCTTGCACTGATTTTCCTTGACCTTGTCTTGTGTCCTTGCACTGCCTGTGCTTGTTCTTGCACTGATTTTCCTTGTCTTGTGTCCTTGCACTGACTGTGCTTGTTCTTGCACTGATTTTCCTTGTCTTGTGTCCTTGCACTGACTGTGCTTGTGGCCTTGCTCTGATTATCCTTGTCCCAGTACTGACTGTGCTTGTGGCCTTGCACTGATTATCCTTGTCCCTGCACTGCCTTCTCTTGTTCGCTCGCCCTGATTTACAGCCCTCCTCTCTCTCCCTGTCCGCTGCCGTGTACACGGGCTCCACAGGCCGGGCTAGTCCACCAAGCTGGGCTATCTGGCTGCCCTGTACTCGGCCTCCACCAGGCCGGGATATCCCGCTATCCCGCTGCCCTGTCCAGGCCGGGCTGCTCCCTCAAGCCGGATTGGGCTATCTCGCTGCCGTGTTCAGGCTCCAGCTGTCTGCTGCTCTGTACTCAGGCTGCACCAGGCCGGGCTGCTCCTTCAGGCCGCATACAGGCTCCACAAGGCTGTGTACTCGGGCTGTCTTTGGCTGCGCCACCTTCACCAGGCCCGCGGCGGCGGGTCCAGGGCGCGCATGCCCCGCTGACGCCGGCGCATGCGCGGCCTCCATCCCCCCCCCTCTCCCTCTTTCCGTAATGCACCTGGTTTGTCACTGCGGCTTTTGCTTACTAAAATGGCGCCTTTGCGTACTGCACTTCAGAATAGGCAATTCCAACGGAGTGGTTCATCTTGTTCCTCTAATATATTTGAGTATGTGTGATGAAACCCATTAAAATGCAGCATATATCTCATCTATTAACTCACAGGTTTTTGTTATTTTTCTTTTTAATTGTTTCTGCAGGGTTCTGCTTACTAAAATGGCGCCGTGACGCACTCCGGTTTTGAGGGTCGGGTGGTCTATCTCGCTCCTCTAGTATCTTTGGCCAAGCGGCACAGCTGGCGGAGTTGCCGCCCCCACACGCCAGAGACACAGATTGGACGCTGCCTGAGAAGGGAAGAAGCGGGCAGCAATAGCCGGCTGTGGAGCGGGTCCGTGAGTGAGTGAGTGGACGGACCCGGTGGGTGGGCGGCCGGCCGGCTGCGAGCAAGGATGGACTCACTCGGCGGCCGATGGGAACAAAGAGGCGGCAGGTTGCCCGCGGGCGGCCCTGTCTGTCTGTGCGGCGGCGGCGGCTGCGCGCGCATCGCTCGCTCGCTCCAAGCTGCGAGAAACGGCTTTGGCGGGAACGCAACCGCCGCCGCCGCCGCCCGCGGGGAGAAGCTCGGAAACCATGGAGACCGGAGAGCCGAGGGTGGGAGGGAGGGAACGGCTGATGGCGACGGATGCGAGGAATGGCGCAGCCGGTAGGAGAGGAGAGGGACCGGGGTATTGCCCGAAGTCAGATGTTGGAGGAACAAGATGGACCAGTCCGTTGAAATCGCCCGGACTGAAGTGTGTGGGGGGGGGGGGGGAAATAACTGCGGATGCGGTACAGACCGAAGGGACACAAAATGCCGGAGTAACTCAGCGGGTCAGGCAGCATCTCTGGAGAGAAGGCACGGTAGCGCAGCGGTAGAGTTGCTGCTTTACAGCGAATGCAGCGCCGGAGACTCAGGTTCGATCCTGACTACGGGTGCTGCACTGTAAGGAGTTTGTACGTTCTCCCCGTGACCTGCGTGGGTTTTCTCCGGTTTCCTCCCACACTCCAAAGCCGTACAGGTATGTAGGTTAATTGGCTGGGTAAATGTAAAAATTGTCCCTAGTGGGTGTAGGATAGTGTTAATGTACGGGGATCACTGGGCGGCACGGACTTGGAGGGCCGAAAAGGCCTGTTTCCGGCTGTATGTATATGATATGATATGGGTGACAAGTGTAGTGCGTAAAGGCGCCGCTTTAGTAAGGACAACCCGCTGCTCGTTACGCCCTCGCGGTTGTTTTTGTTATTTTTAAATGTTTTCCCCTGCTTAACTTGTGTGTGTATAAATTTAACTTGTTTGTGTGTGTGTATATATATATATATATATATATATATGAATGTGTGTTTTTTTTTTTTTGTTTTTTTTTTATATCAAAAAATACTTTATTCAAGTTATAAATATCATTTACAAACCATCATTTTTAAACAAACCCATCCGACATTTCCGGAGGTTACATATTCAATACAGGCATTTACTTGGACATTTACATACATTTACATACATATCCCTTATTTGGAGGGGCGTCTCTCTCCCCCACACCCTGCCCCCCATGTCCAGCAGCGGAAGGACCCTAGACTGTGGTCCTCCCCCACAGGGCCTTGGCGTTGGCTGCACCAAGCTTCAGAGCGTCCCTCAGCACGTACTCCTGCAGTCTGCAGTGGGCCAGTCGGCAACATTCCTTGACGGACAGCTCGCTCCGCTGGGAGGTCAACAAGGATCGGGCAGACCAAAGAGCGTCTTTCACCGAGTTGATGACCTTCCAGCAGCACTCGATGTCAGTCTCGGAATGCGTCCCTGGGAACAGTCCGTAGAGCACAGAGTCCTCTGTGACGGAGCTGCTCGGAATGAATCGTGACAGGGACCCCTGCAGACCTCTCCAGACTCGCCTGGCAAATCCACACTCTTTGAAGAGGTGGGCCACCGTTTCCTCTCCGTAGCAGCCGTCCCGAGGGCAGCGTGCGCTGGTAGTGAGGTTCCGGCGGTGCAGGAAGGATCTGACTGGGAGGGCTCCCCTCACCGCCAGCCAAGCCAGGTCTTGGTGCTTGTTGGTGAGTACTGGCGATGAGGCATTTTGCCAGACAAGCTGGGCTGTCCGTTCTGGGAACCACGCCACAGGATCCATGGAGTCATTCCCCTGCAGTGCCTGCAGGACGTTCCGTGCTGACCACTGCCCGATGGACTTGTGGTCAAAGGTGTTGGTCCGGAAGAACCTGTCCACAAACGACAGATGGTTCGGCAATGTCCAGCTGACTGGCACATTGCGTGGCATCTGCGCCAGGCCCATCCCTGTGTTTTGTGGCCCGTGGCCACATGCTCCCGTTCCACCAATGGGGACCGCCCAGGCCGGGAGGCGGGTTGTCACGTAACCTCCTTTAAGCGAACACATTCAGCCCCGTTCTCCAAACACACTCCGTGAGCCTTCACTGTCCGGGCCGAGAGTGCCCCCCAGGGTCTACGTAGTCCGGGCCTACAGTGCCCCTCTTCTCTCTCCCACCCGACCCTCAAAACCGGAGTGCGTCACGGCGCCATTTTAGTAAGCAGAACCCTGCAGAAACATTTAAAAAGAAATATAACAAAAAACTCTTAAGTTGATAGATGATATTCTGCATTTTAATGGTACCATCACACATACTCAAAGATATTAGAGCTACTCTCTGAACTATCTGACATTTTTTTAATTTTCTGTGCACCAGCCTCCTTTACCTGGAAAGACATTTTTACCCTAGTTTGCGGAATATGATCAGAAATCGTCCGTCACATAGCACGGAAACAGGCTCTTCAGCCCAACTTACTACACTAGGGCGGCACGGTAGCGCAGCGGTAGAGTTGCTGCTTTACAGCGAATGCAGCGCCGGAGACTCAGGTTCGATCCTGACTACGGGTGCTGCACTGTAAGGAGTTTGTACGTTCTCCCTGTGACCCGCGTGGGTTTTCTCCGAGATCTTTGGTTTCCTCCCACACTCCAAAGACGTACAGGTATGTAGGTTAATTGACTGGGTAAATGTAAAAATTGTCCCTAGTGTGTGTAGGATAGTGTTAGTGTGCGGGGATCGCTGGGCGGCACGGACTTGGTGGGCCGAAAAGGCCTGTTCCCGCGCTGTATGTGAAATATGAAATATGAACTTGCCCAGGCCGACCAAGATGTCTCAACTACACTAATTCCACCTGCCCGTATTTGGCTCATATCCTGCTGAACCTTTCCAATCCATGTTTCTCTCCAAATGCCTTTTTAAACTTGTTTACAGTAGTTGCTTCAACTACTTCTGGCAGCTCGGTTTAAATATCTACCGGCTTCTATGTGAAAACGTTGTCCCTCGGGTTCCTATTAAATCTTACTCCTCTGACCTTGAGGTTAGGTTCTTCGATCGTCTGCGTTTCATCCACATTGTTGATGACTGTTGAGCCAGCGCCCTGATTTTGTTATCTTTTTATCAATAATGTTCTCTCGTATGTTATCTGTTTATCTTTTCTGAATTGTAATTTCATTATAAAATAATTTTGATTTGAATTGATGAAATGTGGCAAATTTACATCATGCAGTTTTCTTCATTGGTTGAAATGGTAGGTATCACAAAATGCTGGAGTAACTCAGAGAGAATGAATGGGTGACGTTTTGGGTCGAGACCCTTCTTCAGACCCATCTCCATCACAGGAGACAGACTAGTGATCAACATCTACTACAAACCCACTGACTCCCGCAGCTATTGCCCTCCTACTCTGTTACAATGGTCATCAATTGAACTACAGGTGGGGAGGGAAACTGGAGAGAAGACTTACTTCATTGTGTTTGGGCCAGTCAGTGAAGTGGTCTAGATGACTATTAGTCCACCAATGCCAACCGAGTTTACTTTTTATTTATCATTAGTTTATTAATCCAACATTTTTCCTTTCTCAACAACAGGCCAGCACGGTGGCGCAGCGGTAGAGTTATTGAGCTGCATTAAAATAGGTGAAAATGCATAAGAATTAAGAGAATTTAAAATACTACATTTTAAGAAAATTATACATTTATAGAGCAAAGCAAGACATAGGACAAAAACAGATTATTTGACCCAATGCATTTGCAATGACATTCAACCACCCATTTACACTAATCTTGCAAAAATCCCACTTTTCATTCTCCCCACTCCCCTTCCCCCAATCTAGATTTTTAAAATTAATGCAAGCACACAAATATCAGACTTACCAGTAATTCCTGGACCCTACACAATTATTCAGCAATTTACAGTGATGATCAAAGGGAGCCTCGCATTTATTGCACATACCGCAATGTTTGGTCTTGAAACCTCTGTGAATAAGATATCAGAAACATCTATAAATATCTATGATCCTAAATTTATGACAAATAATTGAATGTGTATATACAAGTACACACACACACACACACACATACTCTGTGAACATTATAAACAAGAAAAGTTCAGTATATAATTGTATAGTTGTATTAAATACATGTATTCAATATCTTTCAGTAACCTTGAAATATTTTGTTTTTAGTTTACTTTTTATTTAATGTTAGTTTATTAATCCAACATTTAAACTTTCTCAACAACAGGGCAGCACGGTGGCGCAGCGGTAGAGTTGCTGCCTTACAGCGCCAGTGATCCGGGTTCAATCCGGACTACGGGTGCTGTCTGTACAGAGTTTGTATGTTCTCCCCGTGAACTGCATAGGTTTAAACCGGATGCTCCGGGTTCTTCCCTCTCTCCAAAGACGTCCAGGTTTGTAGACTAATTAGCTTGGTAAAATTATCCCTCATGTGGGTAGGATAGTGTTAGTGTACGGGGTGATCACTGGTCGGCGCGGACTAGGTGGGCCAAATGGCCCGTTTACTCGCTGTATCTCTAAACTAAGCCAAATAAAATCATTATTCTGGATGCAATCCAAGAACCAAAAATGACGATTGCCTCATCTGAAACAATTTATTCCAGAATGGAGGAATATAAGGAGCAATGTGGAAAACAAACCAATCTGAAAAAAATATTTAATGTAATAAAAAGAAACAGCAAATGCTGATTCATACCAATGAAAGACACAAAATGTTGGAGTAATTCAGCTGGTCAGGCACATCTTGGCGAAAATTGATAGGTAACATATCGGGTCACACTGAAGAAGGGTCCCGACCCAAAACGTCACTTATGTATTTTTTTCAGAGATGTTGCCTGGCCCACTGAGTGACTCCACCATTTTGTGTCTATCTTTGAAGAGATTATTTTCCGTTCAGCTGCCATTATCAGTTGAACTGCATCAGAACAAGAGCTGCCACTACTCGTTTAACCCACCACGAATATTTTAATCAGCTTAAGCTGAGAACACACGCAAAACGCTTACTGAACATGACAGTATCTAAAAATATAAACGCCTGCATCACATTTTAGAAGACTCGCACTTTCCTACCTGAAAAGATGTTGGTGGTGTTTTGGGATCGGAACTAGTCGTAGGCATGGTGTCCAGAACTGACTTTAGCCCATCATTCGCATTTGGGAGCTCAGGGGGATCTTCCACCCCACGCAGTCGACGCTGTCTCAACACACGGTCATAGGTACTTTGTCGGTACCACACTATCAGGGAAGAATGGAATCCAAGTTATGTACCATTTGTAATCACAAACTGAACTAAAATTCAAATTTTTTAAAAAGCCATCGTTGTGTGACGGCTTTGGACATGAAAAATCAAATTCATCAGTGGGTAAAATAGATTATGATGTAAAAATGTAGGAAAAATGCCCTAAAGGCTCTTGATTAAAATGTATGCTGCATAAACCCAGCATATGATCTTACCTTTACTAAAGAAACGGTGAAGTTCATGTGGTAAAAGCCAACGTGTTTATTTTATTTCCACGTGGTACATCAGTGGTTTTGCATGCATGCCATGTTTTCACTACGTCCACGCGTGAAGCCTAATTTTTGTATTGCAAACCAAACTGTTTCCAACACAAACGCTGGAGGAATCTTGAAGGGATATTGTGAAGATATTTTCTAGCTCAAAGCTCATGCCTGAATGTCTACACATGGCCAGTGGTACCTTTTTTACCCTCTGGGATGTACTGCATAATTTAATGGACATAAAAATCACAGGCAAAACCTCAGTTAAGTCTAATTTGCATGCATATACCAACGCTGAGTGCCCCAGTTCATGACTGGAAGTCAACAAAGTACATCTGGAATGTTGTAACTGAGAAAACAGGAATTATACGGGTTACATTCTGGAAAATCAGCGCATAAATTCAAAAATGAGTTAAATAAACATATACACAACTACACTGTCTGCCAGGTTTAAAATTGTGTGCGTTATTCCAAAAGTACAAGCGTGTAAAATAAGCTTTGGTATTAAATGAAGCGCATTATTTCAAACACACATGAAATCAAACACCTGTCAAGCACGAGGAGCCTGTACTGTATTTGAGGCCTAGTTTGTATGGACTGGCATCCTTTCTATGATCTATCAAAATAGATGCTAACTAATTAATGGCAGAGATTTGATCAAGTTTAATTTTTAACAAACATTTACTTGTAACAGAATTTTTAAGGTATATTTTAATATTTGTGAGAAGGTCTTAATTTCCTTAAAGTAATATACAAGTGGTCGATCTGATAGCTAAAAATAGTGGAGTAGACATTTAGTACATTACACATGTGGATGTGCAGATACAGAAGCTGTGTTTCAGCTACGAGTGCAACCAGGCTTAGTCCAGCGGTGATCACGGTGATGGTAATCAAAGTAGCCGTGTTCACGTGAACACGAGCTAACGGGAGAAATACGACCCAGACCGCTGGGCCACCTTCGGTTGCTGGAATTAAGAGTATAACATTTTAATTAGATTTAATCTCCACCAGTTTTCCCCCCACCTACCTCTGTATGGTTGATGGTATAAGTTCTGACCACTCAGAATAGAGGAACCGTCAATATTTCCATTCCAACAATCAGTCTCTACCCCATTACACATGAACATCTGCCAGATGATGCCTTACGTTGGATAAAATCCTACTTCTTCCCAGTTCTGCCAGGCTCAACCCCTCAATACAGACTCAGTGCTGCCACCGATACAATGGGCCTTTGACTGACTGATAGTTTTAGTTCAGTTAAGTCTATGGTGGCACAGCGTTAGAGTTGCTGCCTCACAGCGCCAGAGACGCAGGTTTGGTGCTGACTCGGGGTGCTTGTCTGTATAGAGTTTGTACGTTCTCCCCGTGACCTGCGTGGGTTTTCTCTGGGTGCTCCAAAGACGCAAGGTTTATCGGTTTATTGGCAGGGTATAACTAACATCCCTAGTGTGTGGGATAGTGCTAGTGTACGGGAATCACTGGTCAGTGCGGACTCGGTGGGCCGAAAGCCTTGTTTCTGTGCTGTATCTCTCAAACTAAAACCCAGAGATACAGCTTGACCTAGGATATATACATTTTTTGTTAATTGCTAAATGGGTTGAAAACAATAAATCATACAACTCTATTCCAAATCCTAGGTTGAGTGACTCAGGTGAGGATATCAGAAAAAGGCAGAAAAAATGGGAGACAAAAATTCAAATTAGAGATGACTGATGAATTCTCACAAAATTCAGACAGAGTTGATAAAAGCAGGGAGCCAAGTAACCAATGTTTGTACAGAGTGCCCGAAATGTTCATTATTATAGGGGCAGAATTAGGCCATTCGGCCCATCGAGTCTACTCCGCAATTCAATCATGGCCGATGTACCTTCCCTTCTCAACCCCATTCTCCTGCCTTCTCCCCATAATCCCTGACACTAGTTATGTTACTGAAATTGAAACTCAATGAGATTAGTTTACACTCATATAGTGGGTTGGTCTGAAGAATATCGCGGTTGATGACGTTCACCACGATCACAAAGGTGGAAAGGAAGAGAATCAACAGAGCCCCAATTACCCCCATGAAAAGACAGCCCAGGAAAAACCTACAGCAGAAAGAAAGACAAATGTTACTAATGCATGCCATGATGTTTATGAACTTTAAACAATACACATTGTAATTAATTCAGTACTCTGAAACTCTTCAAATTCCATGTACAGGAAAGAACTGCAGATGCTGGTTTATATCGAAGGTAGACACAAAATGCTGGAGTTATCAGGGAGCAGCCTTGTCGAAGGAAGTGGGTTGTGAGAAATATTGCCTCTACATTTGATCGGCCGAGGCATTTCCCGAGAACGTGCAGGGTCTTCTACAGTTGCGTGCCGCTGCTCCCCATCGTTTATGAAAGAAACACCAGCCGCGCTGGTGTGTTTCTATGTCGCGAGCCTGTTTCAAAATGGCCACCGTCGATGTGGCAGTTTTTGCGGGGTTTTTTAAAAGTGGCGGGCGGATGGGCGCCATCTTGGCCGCGAGGTCGGTCGCTCACCGGTGTGGAAACCCGATTTACCGAGCCAGCGCGCTTCGTCTTTGCCGCGACCAGCGCATCCGCCTTCTCTGCAAAATCCATCGGGTCCCCGAACGGGACGTCTGCTAGAACTACGCGGACGTCCTCTGGCAGCTTCTCGCGGAATGCCTCCTCGAACATGAGGCATTTGGTGTGCTCTCCCGCCAGAGTCATCATCTCCGTCATGAGGACCGAAGGCGGTCGGTCCCCGAGCTCAGGTAAGTGCAGGAGTGTGCTGGCCCGCTGTTGTTGGCTGCGGCCGAAGGTTTTCAGCAGCAGCGACTTGAGGCCCGCATACTTGCCGGTTTCTGGCGGGTCGGTGACGTACTGCGCTACCCGTGCGGACGTCTCCGACGGCAGGACGCTCAATAGGTAGTAGAACCTGGTTTTGTCCTCCTTTACGCCCCGGAGGTGGAACTGGGCCTCCGCTTGGGCGAACCACAGGCGTGGTTGGTGGGCCCAGAACGGGGGCAGATGAACGCCGACTGCGTTCGGTGTCGATGCCTCCTGATGGGACATCTTGGTGATCTGTGATCACGTCCGGGTCACCACTATGGCGTGTCGTAAGGCGATGTGCGTTGAGGTAGACGTTTATTAGAAGGCTAACAACCTTGTCGAAGGAAGTGGGTTGTGAGAAATATGCGAGTCTTTGGCTCGAGTGTCTTTAGGGAGGAGACTAGGCCAAAAGATGCAGAGGGTGAGACGCAGTGAAGACATGACAGGTATGCCGATTCAGTGTGATGCTTGCAAGATGTGGGAGGTCAGGGACACTGCTGGTGCTTCTGGCCGTTACAATTGTGGAAAGTGTGTCCAGGTTCAGCTCCTGAAGGATCATTTTGGGGCACTGGAGAGTCAACTGGATGACCTCAGGATCATCTGGGAAAAAGAGGCGTTTACTGGACAGGACCACCAGCGAGACCGTTACATGGAAGATGCTGGAAGAGAGAAGGTGGGTGTCGATGAGGAAGGGAAGGACGCTTGGAGACCCCGGGGGTTTGCCCTCTTGGAAGCCTTACCAGTAATTCCTGGACCCTGCACAATTATTCAGCCATTTACAGTGATGATCAAAGTGAGCCACGCATTTATAGCACATACCGCAATGTTTGGTCTTGAAACCTCTGTGAATAAGATATCAGAAACATCTATAAATATCTATGATCCTAAATTTATGACAAATAATTGAAATGTATATGTACAAGTACACACACACACAGTACTCTGTGAACATTATAAACAACAAACGTTGAATATATAATTGTATAGTATTAAATATATTAAATACATGTATTCAATATATTAAATATACTTATAGCAGCACAACAGATATACAAGGATACCACTCTGCAAACATTTATTATGGTGTTTACAGAGTACTATGTACTAAATATATTTAATACAAGTATTTAATATATTTAATACAAGTATACCAGAATAAACTACAATAAAAATTCAGTATACTGAACTTTTCCTGTTTATTATGGCGTTTCCAGAGTACCATCCATTTGTGGCGGTGCAAGAAAGGATTACATTGTTCTGTTTCGGGACATATGACAATAAAACACTCTTGGCATCTACACATCGACTTCACAGATATGGCAGTAGTGATTTTCTATGACGTGATGATGTAGGCTGCGGTTAAAGAAAGGCAATATGCGATTGTAGCGTCGGCTGGGTCTATGGACGATGCCAGTGTGTACAGGATGATGTGTGTACAAAACACAGCACCAAACCACTGTAAAAGAGTTCAGGCTCAACATATTGAATGGATGGCAATATCAAAGATACCAGAGGAACGAGATGGACCACGCCATTGGAAACGCCTATACAGAACTGTAGTAAGCAAAAGCTGCAGAAGGGCCTCAACCCAAAACATCACCTGCTCATGTTCTACAGAGATGCTGCCTGACCTCGCTGAGTTATTCCAGCACTCTGAAACGTCACCTATCCATGTTTTCCACAGATGCTGCCTGACCCGCTGAATTACTCCAGCGCTATGTGAAACGTCACCTATCCATGTTCGCCATAGATTCTGCCTGACCCCTTTGTTACTCTAGCACTTTGTGACTGTTTAGTCAGTTTTTCATCTTCCTTGATGGAAAATTCTCACATAATTGATTTTAACATTATTAATTTGTAGTCTATACCTGTAGCCTCTTGTGCCATCTGAATTATAAAATGCTTTCAAGTACATTTTACACATTATATGACTGCCTGCTTTAAATCGCCATTTAAATTTTGAAGATTTATTATTCTATTCATGAATTAGTTACGGTGCTAGAGGCAATTTATCAACATGCAACATTGAACTGATAACTCTGAGGCTGCAGAATAATGGAAACTAGCCCCCGAAAAAGTATTTTAAAATCCAGTTTTATGCTTGTATTGAAAAGGATACAATGTACACAGCATACGACCAGTGCACGGGTATAAGTGGGATCTGGATGCAAATATGGCAATGAAATTGAACAGGTAGAGCACCCAGCAAGTGAAGTGAAAGGGATGCCACGGCCAAGTCCATCCATTCCTTCTAGATCTTCTTTTGAAGGACATGGATTTGGGATGTAGTTGGAATATCCCGTCTTGGCCGAAAGAGCTGAAGCAATTCATCTGTAAACGTAATATTAACTTTTTCCTTCAGTCTTGAGCATAAAATTAATTCTCATAGTTTCTGTGTAAAGTTAAAATTTACTCAAACGCACCTGGATTTTAGATATTCTAAGATCACGGTTATTGTTTGACAAAGGTTTCCTAGTTTCAGGCTGGGGATCTAATTTCAGTAGGTAAGTTTCCTAGTTTTAAGGATGTTATTCAGGTCTAGTCTTCCCAGACATCCAGCATCCAACTAATTACATGGCACAATTGGAGACAACAAAGCACTGCAGGGGAACTCCCACCCCATGACAAAATACTATGTACATCCAGCGTCAGCCACACGCCCAAAGAAACAATACCAAACCCTGACAAATGAACCATAATAAACCACAAACTCCAGTTTTTTAACTTCCAGCTGCTCTGTTACCTATATCGTGATACTTGGCGAGGAAGAAGGTATAGTGTCTGAAGAAAGGTCTCGACCCGAAACGTCACCCATTCCTTCTCTCTCGAGATGCTGCCTGACCCGCTGCGCTGCTGAAAAAGGTCCAGCAGAGACTGCACTTCCTGAGGGTGCTCAGGAAGAATAACATCACTCAGAGACTGCTGTTGTCCTTTTATCGGTGCTACATTGAGAGCATCCTAACATACTGTGTATGCGTATGGTACACCAGCTGCACAGCGGCTCAGAGGAAAGCGCTCCAGAGGGCCATTGACAACGCCCAGAGGATTGTCGGCTGCCCTCTACTTACCTTGGAGGACTTACACAGTTCCCGCTGCATCAAAAAATCCCAGAGTATTATAAAGGACATTTCCCACCCCGGACACTCCCTGTTTGAACTGTTACCGTCAGGCAGACGGTACAGATCTACAAGGACAAGGACAAACAGACTTAAAAATAGTTTTTACCCCACTGCTATAAAGGCACTAAATGTAGCCGCCAAGGAACGCAGGGGCGATACATAATAAGAGACTGTGAAATCGACAGAAGGATGTAGGGTTGGGTGTTTATGCGTGCTATTTTCATGATATTTATTTTAGTTGTTTATCTTTTTTAAAATATTTTACCTTGTATGTATCGTTAGCTTTTAGAAATGTTTGAATGGTGCACTGACTGGCTGACATTTTACAATTTCGTTGTACATGGCTCATGTTACAATGACAATAAAGGAACTATTCTATTCTATTCTTACTCCAGCATTTTGTGTCTATCAATGTATAATGTGCCCACTATAAACACTGGCTCTTCAATGGAAGAAATCAGTGGTTGTTTGGTATTTTGTCATGTTTAATTTTGTTAATAAGCAGATGAAAATATTACCCAAGAATCTGCTTGTGGCTTTTAGAATATAATGTGCTGGAATTAGCTGTATTTCTTTTAAAGAATAAAATTGTCTAAAGATGCATGCGATGAAGAAGAGATTAATTTTGATGAAGACTGGTGCATACATCTTAGCATGGAGAATTTCAAAGATTTACAATCATTGGATTGAAAAGGTTAACTCTTGAGCCATTTCCAAATGCGAGATAATTTTTGCAAGAGTTCCACACAAATGGAATAACTGAGAGAAGAAATAAGCATAAAATATGGACTTTAAATATTGGAGAGAGGGGCACACTATACCTTCCTTTTGGGATTGCCTGAGAAACTTGTAAACAACTAAAGAACACTTCGACCTCGTCTTCTAATAGAAAATAGGTGCAGTAGTAGTCCATTCAGCCCTTCGAGCCATTCAATGTGATCATGGCTGATCATTCACAATCAGTACCCCGTTCCTGCCTTCTCCCCATACCCCCTGACTCCGCTATCCTTAAGAGCTCTATCTAGCTCTCTCTTGATTGCATTCAGAGAATTGGCCTCCACTGCCTTCTGAGGCAGAGAATTCCACAGATTTACAACTCTCTCACTGAAAAAGTTTTTCCTTATCTCTGTTCTAAATGGCCGACCCTTTATTCTTAAACTGTGGCCCCTGGTTCTGGACTCCCCCAACATTGGGAACGTTTCCTGCCTCTAACGTGTCCAATCCCTTAATAATCTTATATGTTTCAATAAGATGCCCTCTCATCCTTCTACATACCAATGTATACAAGCCAAGTCGCTCCAGTCTTTCAACATCTTTCAGCAACTGTTTTCATTGATTTGCAGCCACTTTGAACAAAGCACCCTAAAACCTCTTCACACATATGCAACAGCAGCACATTGCACTGGCTACGGTGCCTGGAGGGCGTTACATAATTTACTGCCTCAAATGCAAGAAGAAGAAGACACGTATGCAAAAAATCTACAAGTAACAATATGCAATGATTTAAGCAACACTTCCCAAAATCTTCAACACATTTTTTTTGCGATAATAGAAGACTCCCCACTAGAAAAGCTAGGAAACCCTTATCGTCATCTTGCTTTTGGTGCCAATGAACCCACTCATTGTAAGACAGGTGCAAGGGAGCTGTTGGTAATCTTGCAACATGCAGCTTTGCATGTCCATTCTAAATACAAGGTGGTCTCAAGCCCAAACAACGAACACTGTCCTTTGGTGCATCTATCCCCTCAATATCTCCAATGTGTGAGAGAGCTTTGCTCTGCACCCTGGCAACATATCCAATTCAAAGACACTACACAAATTCCTCTTCAATAATGACCAACTGTTGTTTAGACAATCTTCGAGGTAATTGTTCTAGCGAATTTTACATGTCAGCAGATTAAAAACCAAATGACAAAATGCACCACAATTTGTTATGATCAATTTAGATGGAAATTGATTTTTTTCTTTATTGTTAAAATTATGTTCTGGAAATTGCAATAATTTAGTATTGAGCCAGTAAAGCAAACAAATGAGAGCTGTCGTAACTTGTAGAACTTCAGCTTTCCATCGATACGTGTTCTGATTGATAGTTATCAAGAACGTAGCACAAATATATAAGCAACATGCAGGAAAACAAGAAAGCCAATTTAAACAATATAACTTAGCACATTCATTTGATGAAACATAAAGTCTGCCTGTAGTAAGTTTAATTGTAGCAGCGATTCACATAGTAGCAAAGCTATAAAGGCAAATGGAAATCAACCAAGGCAGACAATAAGGAATCCTATTCAAACTATATAGTGCAACCATATAGTTATATTTCAAACTTAATAATCTTTAATAAATTCTCCCTTCACAAATACTTTAAGCAAAAATGAAGGATATTTGGCAAATTAGATAAATTACCTTTTCTGCAAATGCACATGAAATGTGCGCTCTTTCTCCCACTGCCCCCTCACACAAAGTCAATAGGCAATAGCCAATAGGTGCAGGAGGAGGCCATTCGGCCCTTCGAGCCCGCACCGCCATGGCTGGCCCCTCGATTCCTCTCACTAACTGCTCTTCATTAGTTGACCAGTTGCAAATAGTTCGCACAATCATCAAGAAACCTCCACTGCTGCCTTGTTATTGAAGAAGCAGATCAACATGTTTGGCCCTACCCAAATTGGGCATCAATACCTGGGTTTTGGGAATGCAAGTGCCATTTGACTGTGTCATCCCTCTTGCCTGGCAAGTAATGTGGATAAGTGTGTGGTTATCCACTTTGGTGGTAAGAATAAGAAGGCAGATTATTATCTGAATGGTGTCAAGTTAGCAAAAGCGGACGTACAACGAAATCTTGGTGTCCTAGTGCATCAGTCACTGTAAGGAAGTACGCAGGTACAGCAGGCAGTGAAGAAAGCCAATGGAATGTTGGCCTTCATAACAAGAGGAGTTGAGTATAGGAGCAAAGAGGTCCTTCTGCAGTTGTCCAGGGCCCTAGTGAGACCGCACCTGGAGTACTGTGAGCAGTTTTCGTCTCCAAATTTGAGGAAGGATATTCTTGCTATTGAGGGCGTGCAGCGTAGGTTTACTAGGTTAATTCCCGGAATGGCAGGACGGTTGTATGTTGAAAGACTGGAGCGGCTAGGCTTTTATACACTGGAATTTAGAAGAATGAGAGGGGATCTTATCAAAACATGTAAGATTATTAAGGGGTTGGACAGGTTAGAGGCAGGAAACATGTTCCCAATGTTGGGGGAGTCCAGAACCAGGGGCCACAGTTTAAGAATAAGGGGTAGGCCATTTAGAACGGAGATGAGGAAAAACCTTTTTAGTCAGAGAGTTGTAAATCTGTGGAATTCACTGCCTCAGAAGGCGGTGGAGGCCAAGTCTCTGAATGCATTCAAGAGAGAGCTAGATAGAGCTCTTAGGGATAGCGGAGTCAGGGGGGTATGGGGAGAAGGCAGGAACGGCGTACTGATTGAGAATGATCAGCCATGATCACATTGAATGGTGGTGCTGGCTCGAAGGGCCGAATGGCCTCCTCCTGCACCTATTGTCTATAATAACTGCTTGCTGCAACAGCCCAGCCTTGGTAACAATGGCTCTGGGTCTTAGGCCCTGAGAAACCGCACAATGTCATCACCGTCTAATTCATCCTTGCAAAAAGTCAACCAGTCCCACAATGTACCACTGCCCATTTCCCATCAGCAACCTAGCCCGGGGGTTGGAGCTTGTTGAACTGACTCAGCTGTGGCCACTTCCCCGTACCACCGCGCATGGTTCAATGGCGGGCAGTCAATTCACATTGCAGCACGATGCTGCCATCAGCCAACACCACCAACAAGGTTCCCAGACCCTGTCTCTGGTAATTTGGCTAGAGGAGGTCCCAAGTTCAATTGTGAGCTAAGAACAGGAACCTTCCTACCTCTCGGAGATGGGAGCATCGGACCGCTCCTTCTGCTTTGCCCACTTCAGCGTCCATGGCATCCACCTTTCAGCGAGGATCAAATCAACTGGTGCTTCTACCTGTTCATGTGGTTCAGAACCACTGGTGTTTCCACCTTTCTACGGGGTTCAGAACCCACTGGTGTTTCCACCTTTCTTTGTGGTTCAGAACCACTGGTGTTTCCACCTTTTTACGGGGTTCAGAACCACTGGTGTTTCCACCTTTTTACGGGGTTCAGAACCACTGGTGTTTTCACCTTTCTAAGGGGTTCAGAACCACTGGTGTTTCCACCTTTTTACGGGGTTCAGAACCACTGGTGTTTCCACCTTTTTACGGGGTTCAGAACCACTGGTGTTTTCACCTTTCTAAGGGGTTCAGAACCACTGGTGTTTCCACCTTTCTAAGGGGCTCAGAACGTCACCCATTCCTTCTCTCCAGAGGTGCTGCCTGTGCCGCTGTTACTCCAGCGTTTTGTGTCAATCTTTGGTTTGAACCAGCACCTGGAGTTACCTCCTACACATTCTGTACTACGGAGAGTTCATTTTAGGATGAAACTAAGCTTAATAAAAGAATTAAAAGATATCCATGTGATTAAACTGAAGAGGCACAATGAGGAGGCACATTGTTATGTCTATGGCGGCGCGTGCAGACGCAGCGGCCCCACGCTCTCCCAATTTTTCGAGTGTTTTTAATGTTTTCTCAAGTTCGTCAAGTTTGTTAAGTTTGTTAAGTAGACAGTATAGTCGTGAGTTCTTGCTGGACAAGAAAACAACAACAACATCAACAACACTGGACGCTACGCTTGCAGAGGAACTTAGCGGCCTCAGAATACTCTGCCTGACCTCGGCCTCGAGTGCTGCCCCCGGCTGGAAAGGAGACGCCGCAGGCGGTGTGAGAAGAGACGCCGCAGGCGGTGTGAGAGGAAGCAGAAGAGGGGTAAGCGCGGAGGCATCCGGGCTAGGCTAGCGGCTAGCCCACACAGACCGGCTATTCCGAGCATGCTAATGGCTAATGTACGCTCACTGGACAATAAAATGGACACTATAAGACTTCTCCGGTCGACCCAGCGTGAGGTGAGGGAATGCTGTGTTTACGTTTTCACGGAAACATGGCTTAATGACAACATCCCGGACTCCGCTGTTCAGCTCGACTGGCTAACATGCTACCGATCGAACAGAGCTACGGTTAGCGGGGGGAAGACTCGCGGCGGCGGTGTGATTGTTTACATCAGTGATGCTTGGTGTCGGGACGCTGTGTTGGTCTACAAACACTGTTCACCGCTGGCGGAGTTTATGTTTGTGAAGTGCCGGCCTTTCTACCTCCCGAGCAGGAAAGCCAAACAACACTACACCCGGCGCATCACAGCCCACTTCAGTGACAGCAGAGACACACGGAGCCTATGGAAGGGTATTAGGACTATCACGGACTACAAACCCTTACCACAGACCTGTGACAGTGACACCTCTCTCCTGAACGACCTCAACGGCTTCTTCGCACGCTTTGAAGCACAGAGCAACACACCTGCGCAGAAAACAACTCCCCCCCCCCAACGACCAGGCTATTTGTCTGTCTCCAGGCAGTGTGAGGAGCACACTGTTAAGGATTAACACCCGAAAAGCTTCTGGACCTGACAACATTCCTGGTCGTGTGCTAAAAGACTGCACAGCTGAGCTCACAGATGTCCTCACAGACATCTTCAACATCTCCCTGAGCCAGGCTGTTGTTCCCTCGTGCTTCAAAAAAACCACCATCATACCTGTGCCCAAGAAGTCTTCTCCATCCTGCTTCAACGACTACCGCCCTGTAGCGCTGACTTCAACCATCATGAAGTGCTTCGAGAGGCTGGTCATGAAGCAGATCAGATCCAACCTCCCCCCCTCCCTGGACCCGTTTCAGTTTGCATATCGAGCTAAGCGGTCCACTGAGGATGCCATCTCCTCTGCTCTACACCCAGCCCTCACCCACTTGGACACTAAAAACTCATATGTTAGGATGCTGTTCATAGACTTTAGCTCAGCATTCAACACCATCATCCTCCAGCAGCTGGTTTGTAAACTAACAAATCTGGGCTTCAGCCCCCTTCTCTGCAACTGGCTGCTGGACTTCCTCACTGCCAGACCCCAGTCTGTACGGGTCGGCAGCAACACATCGGACACCATCACGCTGAGTACGGGGGCCCCACAAGGATGTGTGTTAAGCCCCCTGCTCTTCACCTTGCTGACCCACGACTGCACACCCACCCACAGCTCCAACCACTTCGTCAAGTTTGCGGATGACACAACCGTGGTGGGTCTCATCAGCAACAGCGACGAGACCCACTACAGGAAGGAGGTGAACCAGCTGGCCGCGTGGTGCACAGACAACAATCTCTTCCTGAATGTGGAGAAAACAAAGGAGATTGTTGTCGACTTCAGGAGAACGCACACCCAACACCCCCACCCACTGACCATCAATGGTGCTGCTGTGGAGCAGGTGAGCAGCACCAAATTCCTGGGGGTGAACATCACCGAGGATCTCTCCTGGAGCAACAACACCACGTCCATCGCCAAGAAAGCCCAGCAGCGCCTCTACTTCCTCCGCAAACTGAAGAAAGCGGGAGCCCCCACACCCATCATGTACACTTTTTACCGAGGCGCCATTGAGAGCATCCTCAGCAGCTGCATCACTGTGTGGTTCGGAAGCTGCACAGCCTCCAGCCGCAAGACCCTGCAGCGCATAGTGAACACTGCTGAGAGGATCACTGGCGCCTCACTCCCAACACTCCTGGTCCTTTACACCACCCGCCTCACCCGCAAAGCATTGAGCATTGTGGGTGACCCCTCCCACCCCTCCAACAGCCTCTTCACCCTCCTGCCTTCAGGGAGAAGGTTTCGCAGCCTGAGGTCGAGCACCACCCGACTAAAGAACAGTTTTTTCCACCAGGCTGTCAGGATGCTGAACTCTCTCCCCTCCCTCCCTCCTCTCTCCCCTGCCCCCATTGGACCTGGACTTTAACACCCCACACACACGCACATCCAGCACCAGACACTTTTTTTCATTGAAGTGACTATATTTTATATTGATTGTTGTTTGCTGTGCCTTTTTAATTTTAACTTAATTTAATGCACTTTATTCCTCGGGATTGTGGGAAACGGTATTTCGATTTTCTGTCTGTGTAAACTAACTGAAAATTGACAATAAAGTTGACTTTGACTTTGACTTGACTTGATGAAAGGCTGCTTTCGGGGGATAAATAGTGTAATGGGTATAAAAAGGGATGGAAATCACTCAACCACTGACATTTATGGTACGTAACTAATATTCACAGGGAATATTGGTGAAATGTTGAAGGAATAGCAATATAATTCAAACAACTGCAAGCACAGAAATGAAGTGAGAACAAAAACAACATTTGGGTGGCACAGTGCAACAGCAATAGAGCTGCTGACTTACAGCGCCAGAGACCCTGGTTCGATCCAGACCTCGGGTGCTGTCTGTGCAGAGTTTGTATGTTCTCCCTGTGAAGGGTGCTCCACTTTCCTCCCTCATTCCAAAGACACGCAGGTTGGTAGTTTAATTGGCTTCTGTAAATTCCTCCAGTGTTTAAGATGCGAAAGTGGGATAACAGAACTAATGTACAAGTGATCGTTTGTCGGCGTGGACTCAGTGGCCGAAGGGCCTCATTCCACACTGTAACTCTAAAATTTATAAAAACAGGAATAAAGGGATACAAAGTCACACAAAGAGAATGCTCAACCAAACTGCAGTTTTGGAAAATGTCCAACTCAATGTCTCCAAGTTCCTTTAGTGACCTAAAATGTCGCCATTATCCCAATTTAACAGAAATAACCTCTTTAATATGAACACCATATTTGAATCTGTACAGGTGTCAGAGGTTATGGGGAGAAGGTTTGAGAATGGGGTTAGGAGGGAGAGATAGATCAGCCATGATTGAATGGCAGAGTAGACTTGATGGGCCAAATGGCCTAATTCTACTCTTATATCCAAAGACGTACAGGTATGTAGGTTAATTGGCTGGGTAAAATGTAAAAATTGTCCCTAGTGGGTGTAGGATAGTGTTAATGTACGGGGATCGCTGGGCGGCACGGACTTGGTGGGCGTGCTATATATGATATGATGATATGATATGATATCATTTAGCATCTATGTTCTATAAAAACCAAGTCATTTTAATGTGTAGGAAAGAACTGCAGATGCTGGTTTAAATCAAAGGTAGATACAAAATGCTGGAGTAACTCAGCGGGTCAGGCAGCATCTCTGGAGAGAAGGAATGGGTGACGTTTTGGGTCGAGACCCTTCTTCAGACTGATGTCAGGGGAGTGGGCGGGACAGAGATAGAATGTAGTCGGAGACAGTACGACTGGTGGGAGAACTGGGAAGGGGACGGGGTAGAGAGAGAGGGAAAGTAAGGGCTATTTGAAGTTAGAGAAGTCAATGTTCATACTGCTGGGGTGTAAGCTACCCAAGCGGAATAGGAAATATGCCCACACAGATTCAGCCTCTTCATGGTGGCGGCAAATGAGGTGCAGGTGAACAGGCTGAGGTCTTACTGCTCCTGAGGCTTTATAAGGCACTGGTCCCACCGCATTTGCAGTATTGAGATTAATTTTGGCCCCCATATCTGAGGAGGAATATGCTGGCACTGGAGAGGGTCCAGAGGAGGTTTAGGAGAATGAGAGAGAAGAGGATAATGGCAAAGTTAACATCACGTCTGGACAACCACTCCCGCCCCATGCAGGACACTGTCACTGCACTGAGTAGCTCCTTCAGTGACAGACTCCTTCACCCCAAGTGCGTGAAGGAGAGATATCGGAGGTCCTTCCTTCCCGCTGCTGTGAGACTGCACAACCAGCACTGCTCCCAGCAGACCAGTCAACAGACCAGTCAACAGTAACAGCAAAGGAAAAACACAGTAAATGATGACAATTTATCCTTGTCTTTACTTTTATTTATAATGAATGATCTCTTGCTATCCACTTTGCTGCTGTAACACTGCAAATTTCCCCGGTGTGTGAGCGTTTGACGGCACTGGGCCTGTACTCACTGAAGTGTGGAAGGATGAGGGGGGGGGGGACCACCTAATTGAAAACTCGCTGAAACTTGATGGGCTGAACGGCCTAATTCTGCTCCTGTCACTTATGGACTCCAAGAGACGTCGTCACTCCAGATACTGGTATACAGGAACCAAACGCAAGTCAGCCACATCACAACACATCAAACAATATTTCTACCTCGAAACTAATTATCTTTTGAAATTATAATTGAAAAAAAAGTACAAATCCAGAATCAACAAATGTACCCCCTGGGTTGACGAAATTTACTTTCTGGGCGTAAATTTTCCCCAGGTTGCGAACCCTTGCACTCAGGACAATTTCCACATATACCAAGCCAATTAACCTCCAGACCTGCACGTCTTTGGAGTGTGGGCGGAAACCGCGCAAACTCCGTACAGACTCGGGATCGAACCCGGGTGTCTGGCGCTATGACCGCTGTGAGGCAGCAACTCTACTGCTGCGCCACCGTGCCGCCCCAAAGTGAAGTGAACTCACAACTTGTCCCCACCCTGATCCTTTCCCTTCCTCCGCAAATTTACCACCCCTGCTCCCCCAGTAACCTTCCTTCCCCCACCCACCCCACCCCTCCCCCTCGCCTCCACAGATGCTGCTTGACATGCTGAGTGTTCTTTACTGCTATTAGCACCAAGCGAGCGGGCAAGATCATCTCTAACCCCACTCACCCAGGCCACAAACTCTTCAAAGCACTTCCCTCTGGATGGCGACTCCGGACTGTCAAAGCCGCCACAGCCAGACATTAAAACAGCTTTTTTTTTTTCCGCGAGTAGTAGCTCTACTCAATAACCAAAAGTCTGTAGCCTCTTTTTGCTCCGGTTTATTTCATTCACATGTTTAAACTGTAATGTTGTATTTTTAATGTTTTATGCTTTATTCTTAATTGTTTACTCTATGTTCGTGTTGTTACTTGCGAGCGGAGCACCAAGGCACATTCCTTGTATGTGTACATACTTGGCCAATAAACTTATTCATTCATTCATTCATTCATTCATTCATTGTGGATTAGTCTTGATTCGTACTGGTAAAGAGGATTCGTACAGGGGAGTAAAGAGGAGTAAAGAGGATTTGTGCAGGGCTTATGGGGAGAAGACAGGGGAATGGGGTTAGGAGGGAGAGATAGATCAGCCATGATTGAATGGGGAGTAGACTTCATGGGCCGAATGGCCTAATTGTGCTCCTATCATTTACGAACTTACCTGCCCTCCATTCTATCCAAATCGTGCCACAATTTCTCTGCATCCTCCTCAAAGCTCACCCAACTTTGGTATTGGGGATAGAGTGTTGACGTGGATAGAGAATTGGTTGGCAGACAGGAAGCAAAAAGTGGGAGTAAATGGGTCCTTTTCAGAATGGCAGGCAGTGGCGAGTGGAGTGCCGCAAGGCTCGGTGTTGAGGCCGCAGCTATTCATCATATATAATTAATGATTTGGAAGAGGGAATTAGAAGTTAACACTAGAAGTTTGCAGATGACACAAAGCCGGGTGGCAGTGTGAACTGCGAAGAGGATGTTAGGAGGTTGCAGGGTGACCTGGACAGGTTGAGTGAGTGGGCAGATGCATGGCAGATGCAGTATAATGTAGATAAATGTGAGGCAAAAATTGAGATAATAATCTGCTTGTTTTTGGCGGCAAAAACAAGCAGATTATCATCTCAATGGTGTCAGGTTAGGTGAGGGGGAAGTGCAACGAGACCTGGGTGTCCTTGTACACCAGTCACTGAAAGTTGGCGTGCAGATACAGCAGGCAGTGAAGAAAGCTAATGGCACGTTGGCCGTCATAACGAGAGGATTTCAGGACAGGAGTAAAGAGCGCAGAGGGCCATCGGAACACAGCTACCAGACTTGGAGGGCATCTACAACACACGATGCCTCAGAAAAGCCACCAGCATCCACAAAGACTCTTCACACCCCTGCAACAGTCTGTTCGAACTCCTTCCATCGGGCAGACGATACAAGGCCTTCTATGCCCGCACCTCCAGACTCAGGAACAACTTCATCCCCAGGGCCATAGCTGCTATGAACCGGTCCTGCTGAGCCGGATGGCCACAACACATAGATCAACTTGCACTTTACCCTGTCCAAAACTGTTACAACTGTTTCGTTTCGTTGGGTTGCTGCTGTCTAAATTACCTAAATTATTGCATCGTATGGGAGGCGCATTCCCAATCTCGTTGTACCCCTGGGTACAATGACAATAAAGATATATTGTATGGTATTGTATTGTATTGTTATTTATTGTCGACCAGTGAATTTTTCCCCGATTGCTTCACACGCTGTTCCATTTTCTTCCCATTCGGGGCACCCCTGGTCCAATGGATGTGACCAACAGTGGGGATGTTCCTTTCGATTTCACAATCAGTACCCCGTTCCTGCCTTCTCCCCATACCCCTTGACTCCGCTATCCTTAAGAGCTCTATCTAGCTCTCTCTTGAATGCATTCAGAGACTTGGCCTCCACTGCCCTCTGAGGCAGAGAATTCCACAGATTCACAACTCTCTGACTGAAAAAGTTTTTCCTCATCTCTGTTCTAAATGGCCTACCCCTTATTCTTAAACTGTGGCCCCTGGTTCTGGACTCCCCCAACATTGGGAACATGTTTCCTGCCTCTAATGTGTCCAACCCCTTAATAATCTTATACGTTTTGATAAGATCCCCTCTCATCCTTCTAAATTCCAGTGTATACAAGCCTAGTCGCTCCAGTCTTTCAACATATGACAGTCCCGCCATTCCGGGAATTAACCTAGTAAACCTACGCTGCACGCCCTCAATAGCAAGAATATCCTTCCTCAAATTTGGAGACCAAAACTGCACACAGTACTCCAGGTGCGGTCTCACTAGGGCCCTGTACAACTGCAGAAGGACCTCTTTGCTCCTATACTCAACTCCTCTTGTTATGAAGGCCAACATTCCATTGGCTTTCTTCACTGCCTGCTGTACCTGCATGCTTCCTTTCAGTGACTGATGCACTAGGACACCCAGATCTCGTTGTACGTCCCCTTTTCCTAACTTGACACCATTCAGATAATAATCTGCCTTTCTATTCTTACCACCAAAGTGGATAACCTCACACTTATCCACATTAAACTGCATCTGCCAAGCATCCGCCCACTCACACAACCTGTCCAAGTCACCCTGCAACCTCATAGCATCTTCGTCACAGTTCACACTGCCACCCAGCTTCGTATCATCTGCAAATGTGCTAATGGTACTTTTAATCCCTTCATCCAAGTCATTGAGGTATATTGTAAATAGCTGGGGTCCCAACACCGAGCCTCCTCCCCCCGCCATTGCTGTTACAAGAGGAGGGAATTGATAAGCTGTGAAATTCATCTTGGCGCCTAGTAAAACGAAAATCAGTAACATTAAATCAGATAACCATTGCTCTGTACATCAGCCTAAATCTCATGGACACGTTGCAGGTAATACACATTGGACAGGCAAGGGCGAGATGATTTTAGTTTCCTGCCCACCTGTAATTATTTCCCGGTCACCAAGCTGATCAATCCCGGATGTATGAATCTTAGAATTGACGAATATCCGGTTTCAAACGACCTATCCTACAAGAAATTTCAAATAAATGCATTCATGGTTTCGATATTTATACAACACAACAAGTATACAATTGCGCACAATTGCAGGCTGTGGTTCTATTTTCATTCTATCGACAGCCTCTGAGTTGTTCTCCGTAGCGGTTGGGCAGAAGAAAAAAAAAAGCGAGCCCGAGTTATTGCGGTTTATTCGCGATTAGAAAGAAATGACTGGTTGGTCACCAGTAATTTCCATTCATCTAATATTGTTTCTGCACACTCAGGCCTTAGAGTCATAGCGTGGAAACAGGCCCTTCGGCCCAACTTGCCCACACCGGCCAACATGTCCCAGCTACACTCGTCCCACCTCCCTGCGCTTGGTCCACACCCCTCCAAACTTGTCTTATCCATGTACCTGTCTAACTGTTTCTTCAACGATATGATAGTCCCTGCCTCAACGACCTCCTCTAGCAGCTCGTTCCACACACCCGCCACCCTTTGTGTGAAGAACTTACCCCTCAGATTCGCTCACGGTGGCGCAGCGGTTTAGTTGCTGCCTTGCAGAGAGTGCAGCGCCGGAGACACGGGTTCCACCCCGACAGCGGGCGCCGTCTGTACGGAATTTGTATGTTCTCCCCGTGACCAGCGTGGGTTTTCTCCGAGATCTTCTGTTTCCTCCCACACCCCAAAGACGTGCAGGTTTGTAGGTTAATTGGCTTGGTAAATGTTAAAAAAATTGTCCCTAATGGGTGTAGGATAGTGTTAATATGTGGGGATCGCTGGTCGGCGCGGACCCGGTGGGCCGAAAGGGCCTGTTTCCGCGCTGTATCTCTAAACTAATTCCTATTAAATCTTTTTCCCTTCACCTTGAACCTCTGTCCTCTGGTCCTCGATTCCCCTACTCTGGGCAAGTGTTTGATCTTCGCCAGCTCTCGACCTGCTCTGTTGTTCAGCTTTAACCATGCGGCGTTGCTAGACAGTTGTAACAGCCATGAAAGGTTTTTTTTCCTCAAATAAAAGACCATAATTAATTGTGGTAGAAAGTGTATAAGAAATTTAGTTTAGAGATGCAGCGCGGAAACAGGCCCTTCGACCCACCCAGTCCGCGCCGACCAGCGATCCCCGCACATTAACACTATCCTGTATCCACTAGGGACAATTTTTACATTTACCAATCCAATTAACCTACAGACCTGTACGTCTTTGGAGTGTGGGAGTTTTGGTCTCCTAATTTGAGGAAGGACGTCCTTGCTATTGAGGCAGTGCAGCGTAGGTTCACCAGGTTAATCCCCGGGAAGGCGGGACTGTCATATGAGGAAAGATTGGAAAAACTGGACTTGTATTCACTGGAATTTAGAAGGATGAGAGGGGATCTTATAGAGACGTATAAAATTGTAAAAGGACTGGACAAGCTGGATGCAGGAAAATATTTCCCAATGTTGGGGGAGTCAAGAACCAGGGGCCACAATCTAAGAATAAAGGGGAGGGCATTTAAAACTGAGATGGAAAAAACTTTTTCACCCAGAGAGTTGTGAATTTGTGGAATTCTCTGCCACAGAGGGCAGTGGAGGCCAATTCACTGGACGAATTTAAAAGAGAATTAGATAGAGCTCTAGGGGCTAGCGGAATCAAGGGACATGGGGAGAAGGCAGGCACGGGTTACTGATTGTGGATGATCAGCCATGATCACAATGAATGGTGGTGCTAGCTCGAAGGGCCAAATGCCCTCCTCCTGCACCTATTGTCTATGTTTCTATGTTTTCTTGGAACGCAGGAGGCAGGATGAGGGGTGATCTTATCCACGTGTATAAGAGCATGAAAGGAATCGACAAGGTGTCTCTTTGGTCATTCTTGTACCCAGAGTCTTTCACCCAGAATAAGCGAAACGGTTTGAAAGCACCAGTTGACTTTTGTAATCTTAATAATATTAGGTTACAATCGTACATTTCAAATTCAAAGTACATGATTGCTTTGCCAAGGGCGAAAATGTCTCTCACGGCCGCTTAAATGTTGCGCGAGGAAAACGTAAGAAAAACACAGTGAATGAATGAATGAATGAATGAACGAACGAACGAACGAACGAACAAATGAATGAATGAACTAATTAATGAATGAATGAATGAATGAATGAATGAATGAATGAATGAATGAATGAATGAATGAATGAATGGATGGATGGATGGATGAATGAATGAACAAATTAATGAATAAGTTTATTGGCCAAGTATGTGCATATACAAGGAATGTGCCTTGGTGCTCCGCTCACAAATGACAACATTATGGCGAGTCGTAGGCGATGTGCGTTGAGGTAGACGTTTATTGTAAGATTAACAACCGTGACAACCAACGCACTAAACGACAGACAACCATAAATCTTACTGTCTCTCTCGGAGTTCTAAACCAGACTGCTCGGTACCTTTACCTGCGCACCACCTCACCTCTTCTACCAATCAGAGGGTTCGATGGTCTGGACCAATCCCTGTGCCCCTACATGACCCCCCCCCCCAGAACCCTCGGCCCGGACCACCCGACCGGAGCGGGTGCGGAGAGGAGAGGGAGGCCCCACCGGGGGTGGGGACGGGGAAGCCGGCACCGCGGGAGGAGGGGGAACTGACGGAGCCGGAGGCGGCAGTGGCAAGGCGACCGGGGGAAGAGGAGTCCCGAATGGGGGCAGCGAGGGGGAAAACTGCTGTAAGGGAGCCGCGGCCGGAGGTCGGCCCTGACGAGGAGGTTGAGCCGCTGTGACGGGCTGGTCTGGGTCCCAATAGGCAGGCTTGAGGCGGGACACCGAGACGACCTCCTGTCGTGTGCCCACTTCCAACGTGAAGGTGACTGTGCCTTTCTTCACTACCCTGAACGGACCCTGGTAAACCGGCCGGAACGGGGGACGGTGGGTATCGATGCGTTGGAACACAAACTCGCAGTCACCCAAGGCCGGCGGGACATGTGAAGGGGGATCCCCGTGACGAGAAGCAGGGACCGGGGCCAGGGACCCCACCCGCGCTCGGAGTGAAGCTAAGAGTGCTGGCATGGAGGGAGGGGGGTAGAACATTGAGGGAGAACGTCGCCTGGTACCCGCAGGGGCGAGCCATAGACCAGGTCTGCCGAGGAAGCTCCGAGATCGTGCTTCGGAGCCGTGCGGATACCCAGGAGAACCCATGGGAGCTGGTCGGCCCAGTCGGGGCCGGACAGGCGGGCAGTGAGGGACGCTTTAAGCTGCCTGTGGAACCGCTCCACCATCCCATTGGCCTGGGGGTGATAGGCGGTGGTTTGCTGTAATCGGGACCCGCACAGCTGAGTCAGAGCCACCCACAGGGACGAGGTGAATTGGGCGCCCCGGTCGGTAGTGATGACGTCCGGGACGCCGAAACGAGCAACCCAATTTAGTGCCAGAGCCCGCGCGCAGGAGGCTGCTGAGATGTCGGACAATGGGAGCGCCTCTGGCCACCGGGTGAACCGCTCGACTACCGTGAGGAGGTGGGTGTAGCCCCTGGAGTGGGGTAACGGGCCGACGAGATCCACATGGATGTGGAGGAATCGGACTGCGGGGACCGTGAACTGCTGGGCGGGGGGCCGAGAGTGCCGGTGTACCTTGGAGGTTTGACACGGAATGCAGGAGCGGGACCAGGCGGCCACCTGCCTCCGCAGCCCGTGCCAGACAAAGCGAGCCGCAACCAGAGCCGAAGTGGCCCGGATGGACGGATGTGCCAGGCCGTGAATAGTATCGAAAACCTGGCGCCGCATGGACGGGCGCGTGGCAGATAAACATCGCACCAGAGTTTAGTACGCGTGAGACCACAGGCTACCTGTGCCAACCGCAACCCCGAGGTGGTGTGGGGTACAGGGAGGGGGTGTCCTCCAGGCGCTGAGCCTCCGCGAGCTCCTGGAAATCCACCCCGGAACTTACCTCGGCAACCGGGGAAACCGCCGGTCTGGACAGGGCATCCGCCACGGCGTTTCGTTTTCCCGCAATGTGCCGAACGTCGGTGGTAAATTCCAAAACGAAAGTGAGGTGTCTCTGCTGGCGGGCCGACCACGGATCGGAAACCTTCAAAAAAGCAAACGTCAGTGGCTTGTGGTCAGCGAAAGCCACGAAAAGGCGACCCTCTAAAAAATAGCGAAAATGACAGATCGCCAGGTAGAGGGCCAGGAGTTCCCGATCAAAGGCACTGTAAGCTATTTCGGGGCGAGTGAGCTGGTGGCTGAAAAACGGCAAAGGGTGCCAGAGGCCGTTAACCTGCTGTTCTAAGACGCCCCCCACCGCCACGCCGGAGGCATCGACGGTGAGGGCGGTGGGGGCAGAGGAGCGCGGGTGGACGAGCATGGTGGCGTTCGCGAGGGCCAGCTTGGCCGCCGCGTAAGCCACGTCGGCAGCAGTGGACCACACGAGCTCGGTGGGGTTACCCGCGAGGCATTGGAAAAGGGGGCGCATGATCCGAGGTGCCGCCGGGACGAATCGGTGGTAAAAATTCACCATGCCTACAAATTCTTGTAACCCTTTGATAGTGTCGGGGTGGGGGAAAGAGCGGATAGCAGCCACCTTCTCGGGCAAGGGAACGGCACCTGCCTGTGTGATCCGATGGCCCAGGAAATCGACTGAGGATAGTCCGAATTGGCATTTGGACGGGTGTAGGATCAGACCGTGGTCCTGCAACCTTTGGATGAGCTTGAGGCTCAGTTAGTCATGGGCAAGTATGATGTTGTAGGGATCACTGAGACATGGCTACAAGAGGACCAGGGCTGGGAACTGAATATTCAGGGGTACACAACGTATAGAAAAGACAGACAGGTGGGCAGAGGGGGTGGGGTTGCTCTGATGGTAAGGAATGATATTCATTCCCTTGCAAGGGGTGACATAGAATCAGGAGATGTTGAATCAGTATGGATAGAAATGAGAAATTGTAAGGGTAAAAAGACCCTAATGGGAGTTATCTATAGGCCCCCAAACAGTAGCCTCGACTTAGGGTGCAAGTTAAATCAGGAGATAAAATTGGCGTGTCAAAAATGTAATGCTACGGTGGTTATGGGAGATTTCAACATGCAGGTAGACTGGGAAAATCAGGTTGGAAATGGACCCCAGGAAAGAGAGTTTGTAGAGTGCCTTCGAGATGGATTCTTAGAACAGCTTGTACTGGAGCCTACCAGGGAGAAGGCAATTCTGGATTTAGTGTTGTGTAATGATCCTGATCTGATAAGGGGACTAGAGGTAAAAGAGCCATTAGGAGGCAGTGATCACAACATGATAAGTTTTACTCTGCAAATGGAAAGGCAGAAGGGAAAATCGGAAGTGTCGGTATTACAGTATAGCAAAGGGGATTACAGAGGCATGAGGCGGGAGCTGGCCAAAATTGATTGGAAGGAGGCCCTAGCAGGGAAGACGGTAGAACAGCAATGGCAGGTATTCCTGGGAATAATGCAGAGGTTGCAGGATCAATTTATTCCAAAGAGGTGGAAAGACTCTAAGGGGAGTAAGAGACACCTGTGGCTGACAAGGGAAGTCAGGGACAGCATAAAAATTAAGGAGAGGAAGTATAACATAGCAAAGAAGAGTGGGAAGACAGAGGATTGGGACTCTTTTAAAGAGCAACAAAAGTTAACTAAAAAGGCAATACGAGGAGAAAAGATGAGGTACGAGGGTAAACTAGCCAATAATATAAAGGAGGATAGCAAAAGTTTTTTTAGGTACGTGAAGAGGAAAAAAATAGTCAAGGCAAATGTGGGTCCCTTGAAGACAGAAGCAGGGGAATTTATTATGGGGAACAAAGAAATGGCAGACGAGTTAAACCGTTACTTTGGATCTGTCTTCACTGAGGAAGATACACACAATCTCCCAAATGTTCTAGGGGCTGGAGAACCTAGGGTGATGGAGGAACTGAAGGAAATCCACATTAGGCAGGAAATGGTTTTGGGTAGACTGATGGGACTGAAGGCTGATAAATCCCCAGGGCCTGATGGTCTGCATCCCAGAGTACTTAAGGAGGTGGCTCTAGAAATAGTGGAAGCATTGGAGATCATTTTTCAATGTTCTATAGATTCAGGATCAGTTCCTGTGGATTGGAGGATAGCAAATGTTATCCCACTTTTTAAGAAAGGAGGGAGAGAGAAAACGGGTAATTATAGACCAGTTAGTCTGACATCAGTGGTGGGGAAAATGCTGGAGTCAATTATAAAAGACGAAATTGCTGAGCATTTGGATAGCAGTAACGGGATCGTTCCGAGTCAGCATGGATTTACGAAGGGGAAATCATGCTTGACAAATCTACTGGAATTTTTTGAGGATGTAACTAGGAAAATTGACAAGGGAGAGTCAGTGGATGTGGTGTACCTCGACTTTCAGAAAGCCTTCGACAAGGTCCCACATAGGAGATTAGTGGGCAAAATTAGGGCACATGGTATTGGGGGTAGGGTACTGACATGGATAGAAAATTGGTTAACAGACAGAAAGCAAAGAGTGGGGATAAATGGGTCCCTTTCGGAATGGCAGGTAGTGACCAGTGGGGTACCGCAAGGTTCGGTGCTGGGACCCCAGCTATTTACGATATACATTAATGACTTAGACGGAGGGATTAAAAGTACCATTAGCAAATTTGCAGATGATACTAAGTTGGGGGGTAGTGTGAATTGTGAGGAAGATGCAATAAGGCTGCAGGGTGACCTGGACAGGTTGTGTGAGTGGGCGGATACATGGCAGATGCAGTTTAATGTAGATAAGTGTGAGGTTATTCACTTTGGAAGTAAGAATAGAAAGGCAGATTATTATCTGAATGGTGTCAAGTTAGGAGGAGGGGGAGTTCAACGAGATCTGGGTGTCCTAGTGCATCAGTCAATGAAAGGAAGCATGCAGGTTCAGCAGGCAGTGAAGAAAGCCAATGGAATGTTGGCCTTCGTAACAAGAGGAGTTGAGTATAGGAGCAAAGAGGTCCTTCTACAGTTGTACCGGGCCCTGGTGAGACCGCACCTGGAGTACTGTGTGCAGTTTTGGTCTCCAAATTTGAGGAAGGATATTCTTGCTATGGAGGGCGTGCAGCGTAGGTTCACTAGATTAATTCCCGGAATGGCGGGACTGTCGTATGTTGAAAGGCTGGAGCGATTGGGCTTGTATACACTGGAATTTAGAAGGATGAGGGGGGATCTTATTGAAACATATAAGATAATTAGGGGATTGGACACATTAGAGGCAGATAACATGTTCCCAATGTTGGGGGAGTCCAGAACAAGGGGCCACAGTTTGAGAATAAGGGGTAGGCCATTTAGAACGGAGATGAGGAAGAACTTTTTCAGTCAGAGGGTGGTGAAGGTGTGGAATTATCTGCCTCAGAAGGCAGTGGAGGCCAGTTCGTTGGATGCTTTCAAGAGAGAGCTGGATAGAGCTCTTAAGGATAGCGGAGTGAGGGGGTATGGGGAGAAGGCAGGAACGGGGTACTGATTGATAGTGATCAGCCATGATCGCATTGAATGGCGGTGCTGGCTCGAAGGGCTGAATGGCCTACTCCTGCACCTATTGTCTATTGTCTATTGTCTATTGTCTATTGTCTATAATATGGAGCGCAGGTGTGACCGGTGTTCGTGAGCCGACCGACTTGCCACGAGAATATCGTCCAGATATATGAACACAAAAGGCATACCCCGACACACATGATCCATGAGGCGTTGGAACAAGCGCCTGGGCGGCGTTTTTGAGGCCGAAAGGCATCCGCAGCCACTCGAAAAGCCCGAACGGGGTGATTGTGGCGGTCTTAGGGATGTCTGTGGGGCGAACCGGGATCTGGTGATACCCTCGGACTAAGTCAAGTTTTGAGAATACTGTGGCACCCTCTAGGCTGGCAGAAAAATCCTGAATATGCGGGATCGGGTATCGGTCAGCCGTGGTGATGGCGTTCAGGCGTCGGTAATCGCCACATGGTCTCCACCCCCAAGATGCTTTAGGGACCATGTGTAACGGTGAGGCCCACGGGCTGTCTGACGGGCGTACGATCCCCAGCCGTTCCAAAGTGAGGAAATCTTCGCGAGCAACTGCCAGCTTATCAGGGGGTAGGCGTCGGGCTCGGGCGAAAACAGGCGGTCCCTCCGTAGGGATGAAGTGCACGACTCCGTGCTTGGTGGCAGGTGTGTCGAAACGCTGGACTAAGTGCTCCGGGAATTCAGCGAGTATCGCAGCAAACGGGTCGGAGGTCGTGTTGACGGCCTGGACGGTCGGGCTGGATGACACGGAAACCGAAGGAGCGGGAGGGTCAACGCTACTGGACGACGGCTGCAGGGTCTTCCCGCGGACGTCAGGGATCAATGAAAAAGCCCAAAGGAAATCCGCTCCCAGGATTGCCTGGCCTACATCCGCGATGGTGAAAGTCCAGTTGTAGGTCCTGGAACCAAAAGACAGGGACATGTCCCGTGTTCCATAGGTACAGACAGGGCTGTCGTTCACCGCAATGAGTGGGGGGCCGGTCTTACCTGATCGCGCTTCCTGGCAGGATGGAGGCACAATGCTGACGATCGCCCCGGTGTCCACGAAGAAAACGGTACCTGTATGTTACTCAGCAAGGTAGAGGCGATGGTTCTGGCCGATCGAGATTGCCTCTACATTTGATCGGCCGAGGCATTTCCCGAGAATGTGCAGGGGCTTCTACAGTTGCGTGCCGCTGCTCCCCACCGTCTATGAAAGAAACATCAGCCGCGCTGGTGTGTTTCTATGTCGCTGGCCTGTTTCAAAATGGCCACCGTCGACGTAGTAGCTTGGCTGGTTTTTTAAAAAGTGGCGGGCGGATGGGCGCCATCTTGGCCGCGCGGTCGGTCGCTCACCGGTGTGGAAACCCGATTTACTGAGCCGGGGCGCCTCGTCTTTGCCGCGACCAGTGCGTCCGCCTTTTCTGCGAAATCCATCGGGTCCCCGAAAGTAACGTCTGCTAGGACTACGCGGATGTCCTCTGGCAGCTTCTCGCGGAATGCCTCCTCGAACATGAGGCATTTGGTGTGCTCTCCCGCTAGAGTCATCATCTCCGTCATGAGGACCGACGGCGGTCGGTCCCCGAGCTCAGGTAAGTGCAGGAGTGTGCTGGCCCGCTGTTGTTGGCTGCGGCCGAAGGTTTTCAGCAGCAGCGACTTGAGGCCCGCATACTTGCCGGTTTCTGGCGGGTCGGTGACGTACTGTGCGACCCGTGCGGATATCTCCGACGGCAGGATGCTCAATAGATGGTAGAACCTGGTCTCGTCCGCCTGTACTCCCCGGAGGTGGAACTGTGCCTCCGCTTGGGCGAACCACAGGCGTGGTTGGTGGGCCCAGAACGGGGGCAGATGAACGCTGACTGCGTTCGGCGTCGATGCCTCCCGATGGGACATCTTGGTGATCTGTGATCACGTCGGGGTCACCACTATGGCGAGTCGTAGGTGATGTGCGTTGAGGTAGACGTTTATTGTAAGATTAACAACCGTGACAACCAACGCACTAAACGACAGACAACCATAAATCTTACTGTCTCTCTCGGAGTTCTAAACCAGACTGCTCGGTACCTTTACCTGCGCACCACCTCACCTCTTCTACCAATCAGAGGGTTCGATGGTCTGGACCAATCCCTGTGCCCCTACAACATAAACATATAGTTAACAATTAAAAATAAAGCATAAACACATCAAAACATTAAGGATACAACATTACGGTCTTAACATGTGTGTGAAAATAAACCAGAGCAAAAAAGAGACTACAGACTTTGGTTATTGAGTAGAATTACTACTCGTGGAAACAAAAAGCTGTTTTTATGTCTGGCTGTGGCTGCTTTGACAGTCCGGAGTCGCCTTCCAGAGGGAAGTGCTTCAAAGAGTTTGTGACCACGGTGAGAGGGGTCAGAGATGATCTTGCCCACTCGCTTCCTGGCCCTTGCAGTGTACAGTTCATCGATGGGGGGAAGGTTGCAGCCAACAACCTTCTCAGCTGATCGAACGATCCGTTGCAGCCTCCAGATGTCATGCTTGGTGGCTGAGCCAAACCAGACCATGATGGAGAAGGTGAGGACGGACTCAATGATAGCAGTATAGAATTAGGCCATCTTTGCCTGTGGCAGATTGTCAAATGTAGTGTCAAAATGTGTAGGCAGGAACTGCAGATGCTGGTTTGCACCGAAGCCAGACACAAAAAGCTGGAGTAACTCAGCGGGTCAGGCAGCATCTCTGGAGAGAAGGAATGGATGACGTTTCGGCTCGAGACCCTTCTTCAGAATGAGAGTCAAGGGAGTGGGAGACAGAGAGATATGGAAGGGTAAGGTGTGGAAACTCAGTCTGTCCCGCTGAGTTACTCAAACATTTTTTGTCTATCCGATGTATAGTCGAGATCTTACTTGAATGAGGTATTGCTGGCATTATATAATTGAAATGCAGATGTGTTTTGGAATATAACTTATAGAGTGATAGAGATATACTATTAAATCTTTACTCCTTCACCTTAAACCTATGTCTTCTGGTCCTCGATTCACCTACTCTGGGCAAGAGACTCTGCATTTACCGGATCTATTTCTCTTAGGATTTTATACACTTCTATAAGATCACCCCTCATCCTCCTGCGCTCCAAGAAATAGCATCCCAGCCAACTGGGCCTCTCCCTAGAGCTCACACCATCTGGCCCTGAAATTTGAATCTTGAAGTTTATTGACATAGACACGAGTTAATGTATTCAAGATGACAATTTTCCCTTAATCTCAGCATGCATTTCATATTTCCTCTATGACTACTCTAAAGATAAGTCCATTTTGTAATTTTCGAAAGACATATGCACAATGACGGGGGACCTAATTGAAACATACAGAATATTGAAAGGTTTGGATATAATGGATGTGGAGAGGATGTTTCCACTAGTGGGAGAGTCTAGGTCTAGAGGTCACAGCCTCAGAATTAAAGGACGTTCTTTTAGCAAGGAGATGAGGGGACATTTCTTTAGTCAAACTTTTTAATCCAGAAAATTTTGAATTTGTGGAATTCTCTGCCACAGGAGGCAGTGGAGGCCAATTCACTGGACGAATTTAAAAGATAGAGCTCTAAGGGCTAGTGGAATCAATGGATATGGGGAGAAGGCAGGCACAGGTCACTGATTGTGGATGATCAGCCATGATCACAATGAATGGCGGTGATGGCTCGAAGGGCCAAATGGCCTCCTCCTGCACCTATTTTCTATGTTTCTATGTTTCTAGAGGGTGGTGAATCTGTGGAATTATTTGTCACAGAAGGCTGTGGAGGCCAAATCAGTGGATATCTTTGAGGCAGAGATGGATGGATTCTTGTGGACAGCTCTGGCAGATAATATTAAGGCACATCATGAGATTTTAGAAGTATGTTAAGGAGGAGAGAGTAACAGGAGAGGGAGAATAAAGTGGTCATCTCTGTGCGGAGGTGCAGGAGTTACGCAAAGCTCTCAATCAGTATCCTCAGCTTTTACCATGGAGAAAGACACGAAGACTGGGGTGCTTGGGGCAAGTTAGTGGAGACGTCTAGAGCAAAACGTATTATGGCCGAAATGGTGCTGGACGGTACAGAGCTAGGTTAATCTCACAGGCCTGATCAGATACATCCGAGGACACCGTGGGAAGCTAGAGAAGAAATTGTAGGCTCCCAGGCTGAGATACATGAATTATCATTCGACGAGGGTGAGGTATATGAAGACTCGAGGGTGGCTACCGCTGTAGCTCTCTTCACGAAGGTCTGTAAGGCTTGAAACCACATCCCAGTTAGCCCAAGTTAGAGCCATCTAGAGTCATAGAGTGATACAGCGTGGAAACCAATAAGTACATGTCGGTCAATTAGCTTGGTAAAATTGTAAATTGCCCCTACTGTGTGTAGGGTAGTATAAATGTGCGGGGATCGCTGGTCAGCGCAGACTCGATGGGCTGAAGGGCCTGTTTCCGCGCTGTATCTCTAAAGTTGCCCACACCAGCCAACATGTCCCAGCTACACTAGTCCCACCCGCCTGCGCTTGGTCCATATCCCTCCAAACCTGTCCTATTCATGTACCTGTCCAACTGTTTCTTAAAAGTTGGGATAGTCCCAGCCTCAACTACCTCCTCTGGAAGCTTGTTCCATACACCCACCACCCTTTGTGTGAAAATGTTACCCCTCAGATTCCTACTAAATCTTTTCCCCTTCACTTTGAACCTATGTCCTCTGCTCCTCGATTCCCCTACTCTGGGCAGGAGACTCTGTGCATCTACCCAATCTATTCCTCTCATGATTTTACACCCCTCATTCTCCTGCGATCCATGGAATAGAGACCCAGCCTGCTCAACCTCTTCCTACAGCTGATATCCTAGGTCTGTGCTAGACAAGGTATCGGAGAGTATTCTGGGGCATAAGATAACATTTTATTTGGATAGACCGGGGCTGATTGGGGTTAGTCATCTTGGTTTTGTAAAATGGGAGATCCTGTCCTACTAGTCTGATTGAGTTTTAATTTGTAGTAACCAAAAATGATGACGAGAGAAATGCTGTGGACGAGGTCCACATGGACTTCTGTCAGCAGTTTGAGAAGGTTCCCCATGGTAGGCAGCTCTGGAAGGTTAGATCGCATGGAATCCAGGGAGAGCTAGCCCATAATTGTTTTGCATTCAGATCAAAAATACAGCCAGCACCATCAGAGACCCACACCACCCTGGCCATACACCCCTTTCACCCCTGCCATCGGGAAGAAGGTACAGGAGCCTGAAATCTGTAACGCCCAGATTGAGTAACAAATTCTTCCCTACAGCCATTAGGCCATTAAACACTACAACGTCCAAACAAGCTCTGAACCTAGATTATTATTGCTATTATTGCACTGTTATTGTTTGCTTGTTGTTTATATGGACGTATGTGTACGTATGTGTACGTATGTGTGTGTGTGTGTGTGTGTGTGTGTGTGTGTGTGTGTGTGTGTGTGTGTGTGTGTATGTATGCATGTGTGCACGTGTGTGTGTGTGTATGTATGCGTGTATGTATGTATCTATCTGTGTGTGTGTGTGTGTGTGTGTGTTTGTGTGTGTTTGTGTGAGTGTGTGTGTGTGTGTGTGTGTGTGCCTGCGTGTGTATGTCTCACACGTGGTATATGAGGCTTACAGTTAGTTTGGTTGCGATTTGAGGCCTCCTTACCCCTTAACCGCCCTTCAATGTCGGTGCTTATGACCTGCGGGTTCTGTGCATTTCCGTTCGAAAGCCAGTGCCAAATTCGTCATGTCGTGGTCTGATCATGCACAAAGTCTGCGTATGTTTACACGAATAGGCAATTTGTTCCATTGCGGTTCACTAGCTCGATTCTAATTTTGTATGCCCGTGTCAAAAATCAAATTGGCCATCCTTTTTTAATTTATTTTTTATTTTATTTAAATTTTAACAAAGCACATACATGTTACAACTCATAGTACCCAATGATACCTACATTATGAAATTCAATTATACATGTATTGTTATACATGTATTGGGGGTTATCTCCCCACCCACAACCCCCCTCCCCACCCCCCCCCACCCCCAGTTAGAGAGGGGAGAGAGGGGAGAGAGGGGAGAGAGGGGAGAGAGGGGGAGAGGGGGAGAGGGGGGGAGGGGGGAAGAGGGGGAGAGAGAGGGAGAGGGAGAGGGAGAGAGAGAGAGAGAGAGAGAGAGAGAGAGAGAGAGAGAGAGAGAGAGAGAGAGAGAGAGAGAGAGAGAGAGAGAGAGAGAGAGAGAGAGAGAGAGAGAGAGAGAGGGGGGGAGGGGGGGAGAGGGGGGAGAGAGAGGGAGAGGGAGAGAGAGAGAGAGAGAGAGAGAGAGAGAGAGAGAGAGAGAGAGAGAGAGAGAGAGAGTAAGAGAGAGAGAGAGAGAGAGAGTTAGAATTTCTCTCTGCTCCGGCGACTGAGAAGTTTTGAAGCAACCTTTCAAGGTTCTTGTCGAAGGAAGAGGAACAGATGCAGTGAGATTTCATACTTTGACCGAACGTCGGACTGCGGAAACTTTCCTTTGTTTAAGGATTTCTCCATTTAGTGTGGAATTCCTGAGATCTTCTGCACCGCGGTGGGAGCGGCCGTGGCTGGCGGATTGCCATGAGTGCCTGGAGATCGTGGGTAGGAATGATTTCGGTGTCTTTGACATTTATAGCGCCGACTCTCTGCCCCAATACCGTTTTGCACAGTGCTGTTGCCTGGGCTTAACGTGAAGAGGGTATCTTTTGCTTCTGTCAGGGCTTTGAAGAGCCTTCCAAAAGCTGCTCTGGACTGTGGAGTTGAGCTTGGGGACTTTCCTATCTTCGGCTGGAGGAAACTGCTTCTGCTGCTTATTCAGACTGTGACTGTCTCTGAGGATCGCTTTTGAGCTGAGGTGCTGCTGTCCCTGGAGCTGGGGTGTGCCACTGTCATGAAGGCGGGGGCTCGGCCTAAGGTTCAGAGCTACGCAGTGGCGGCTTCGACGGCGGCTTCGAGGCCACTCGTGGATGAGCCTCATGTTGACTTGGACTGGGATATTTATGGGATCTCGGTTCAAACCGGGTTCATGTGGTGCAGGGCTGCAATTGCAAAGGGCATGCATGATCTGTTCAAGAGGGATGTCATTGCCTCTTCCGAGAGTGCAGGAGGGAAGGTTCAGTTGATACTGAAGTCCCGGGAGGATGTGGCCCAAGTGTTGGAGAAGGGGCTCACGGTGGAGGGGTTCCATCTACAGGTGGAACCGTGCGTGTCCAATGTAAAATCGGTTCTCCTACGGAATTGTCCCACGTTTCTCCGGGATGCAAAACTCCTTCCACACTTGGTGAAGATTGGGGAGGTGCGGTCTAAGCTTACTAGGCTTATGCACCCCGGGAATGACCCATATGAGAAAGGGGTCCTGAGCTTCAAGAGGCGCGTGTTTATGAAGGTGGAAGTGGGGTTGGGTGCCGAGGGGAGCTTCGCTGTGGAGCATAAGGGTCTCTCCAATCGCGTGTATTGGAGCTGGGGAGAGGCACAGTGTCATGCGTGCAAGGAGTTTGGACATCTCCGTAGAGAGTGTCCCAGGAGCCGGGCCGCTGCGAGAAATTCTAACGCAGGGGCCCAGGAATGCAGTGCTGGCCCATCCGGGGCGGCCCGCCATGCCTCGGTGGCCCGGGGTGGAACTGCTGACTCGGCTGGGGCTGCTAGCTCCGCCTCGGTGACCCGGGACGGCACTGCCAACCCATCAGAGGCTGCAAGTACTGCCTTGGTGACCCGGAGCAGTGAGGGCCCCCGCCCCCTATGCCCTGAACCTGTGGAGGTGGTAGATGGCGAGGCGCAGGGGAAGGGTGAAGGGGGGGAGGGAGGTTGGGAGACGCAGAAGCGGAAGAAAAGTGATAAGGATAAGAAGAAGAATAAGTCCCTCCAAGGGAGTCAATCAAAAGCAGATGGGCTCCTGCCCAGTGGGCCCAGTGAGGTCCAGGGCGCACCTGGTGTGGCTCAGCAAGGAGCTGAGGTGAACCGGAAGGGGGCAGGTGGGAGCAAACATGGGAGTAGAAAGGGGGCAGCGGGTGGTGCGGAGGCGGAGGACCCTTCCTCTATGGAGGTCACCGTACCTCCGCAGGCCACCGGGTTAAAAAGAAGGCTGTCGCAAAGCGGGGAAGAGCATGAGCGTGGGCCCAAATTAAGGGGGACGGATATTTCGAGACCTTCCACCCCTGACGAGGGCGGTGACCACGGACTGGTGACTTGTGGGCCGGAGGATGAGCCTCTGGTTCAGGGACCTTTTGCAGGTGTTACCAGATCAGTTACTGGGATCGCCTCCCCTGAAACTGTGTCCTCTGGGTTGGTGGCGGCCCGCTCGTCACAGGGGCCTTCCGAGGGAGTCATCTCATCGGGTAATGGGGTTGGTGCCCCTGGGAGTGTGTCCCCTGGGTCGGAGGAGGTCCCCTCGTTTCAGGGGCCTTCTGAGGGTGTTGGCACGCCGGTTGATGGGTTTGACTCCCCTGGAAATGTGCCCCCTGGGATAGGGGATGAGCAGAGTCAGCCTGAGGGGGGAGGCTCGGGAGGTCCAATGTTCCACTCTGTGCTCCTTATTAGAGCCAGTGGAGGTAATGTGGGGTGTGATGTCTCACCGGTTGAGGTAGTAGGGGAGACTCCAAAAACACCAGCTCTTTCAGTGGGTGTTGGTGAGGGTGCTCCCCTGGTGGTGGAGGGTGGAGACTCTCTGGGTGCAGCCAGTGGTGCGGGTGCTCTGGGTGCTGTGGGGGGCGGGGTGGTTATGGGTTGTGACCCTCCTTTGGATCTTGTGGGTGCCTGCGTACCAGGGACCCTGGGGGTGCCTCTTGTTTTTTCTTTCCCAGGCCCAGACGTGGGGGGTGATGGGAGAATGCAGGAGCCTGGCCTTTCACCGGACAGCTTGTTGCTGTCAGAGGTATCGGGACCCTCCCTCGGCATTGATCCTGGGGGTGGTGTCATGCCGGAGGAGGGGGAGAGTGATGGGCTCGGCCTGTGCAGTGGGGTAAGTGAGCTTTTAGCAAGCTGTAGTCCCACGAACTCTGACACTGGCCTTGAGCGATGTGCAGAGGAGGCTGCTGCTCCAGGTGTGAGTTGGTTGGCGGAGCGCCCGGACTCCAGGGCAGCCTTTATCTGTGAGATTCGGGACTTTCTAAAAACAACCAGGACTTCCAGGACTAAAATTGATGCGGCTCAGAGGCGGTGGGCAGATCTGCCAGGATTTATTAAGGATCTTGATAGTATCCTTGGCAGCAAGGGTAGTGATCTTCCTGCGTCTGTGAGGCTTCAGTTTGGGGATTTCTTAAGTTTCCTCAGGGTGAAAGTTTCTGAGTCCACGAGGAATGTGAGGAAACAATTCTAGTGTGTTTACACATTCACAGTAGCCACATTAAATTTAAATGGTAGTAGAGCGAGCTTTCGTAGATTTCAGCACTTATCAGTCCTTAGAGACGGGAAAAATGCAGTGTGTTTTCTGCAAGAGACGCACACTGTTGTCAGTGACGAACCCACCTGGCGACTGGAGTGGGAAGGGGGGGTTTACATGAGCCACCCCAGCACAAATTCGAGTGGGGTGGCTTTTCTGTTGGCCCCGACTTTTCAGCCAGAGATCCTGAAGGTGCAGGAAGTTGTGCCAGGTCGTTTGCTCTATCTGGCCGTGAGTCTGGATGGCATGCCATTGCATTTTATTAACGTGTATGCCCCCAGTACCAGCACGATGCAGGCCTGCCTACTTCAGGAGGTGACTGCTCTGTTGAGCACTATTGATAGCGGAGAGTGTGTCTTTCTGGGGGGAGATTTCAACTGCACACATGAGTTGCGAGATCGTTCTGGTACTCAGTGTGCCCCTGCTGTAGCAAAGAAACTGAGAGGCTTGATTGATTCCTTTGAGCTAGTGGATGCATGGCGGAACCTTCACCCTGACTCAAACGCTTTCTCGCGGAGGTCTGAGGGGGGCGGTTCCCGCATTGATCGTATGTACATCTCCGGTGCGTTTGTCTCCCGTGTCTCAGCGGCCTCAATGCGGCTGGTGCCGTGCTCGGACCACTGTCTGGTGCGTGTGGACTTTAATCCGGGGTGCACACGGGCTGGGTCAGCTTACTGGCATTTCAATAACAGGCTGCTGGAGGATCGGTGTTTCCGGGAGTCATTCAGACGGGGTTGGGTGAAGTGGAGAGAGAGGCAGGGGAGCTTTTCTTCCCTTAGGCAGTGATGGGATGTGGGGAAAGCTCACATCCGCCTCTTTTGCAAGGAATATACGTGGGGGTCGACCGGAAGGCGGGACTCAGCGGTTGAGAGGCTCGAGAGGGAGCTATTAGAGGCGGAGTCTCGCCTGGGTCGGATTGGTGAGGACTCCTGTGAATGGGGAGAGTTTCAGGGGAAGAAGGAAGCCTTGAGGAACCTGCTGCTTGAGTGGTCCCGAGGTGCTTACGTGAGGTCGCGGGTCCAGATGCTGCACGATTTGGACCGAGCGGCACCTTTCTTTCTCTCTCTGGAGAAAGGGCGGGGAGCCCGCAAACAGCTCGTCGAGCTGCTCGCAGACGATGGCTCCTCTGTCACAGATCCAGAGAGGATCAGTGCTTTAGTCCGGTCCTTTTATGGGACCCTGTTCTCCGCAGATGGTTGCAGCGGGGAGGCTCAGCGGGTCCTGTGGGAGGGTCTACCGACTGTAGATAGGGAAGTGTCCGATCTTCTGGATGACTCCTTATCATTGGAGGAGTTGACACGTGCCCTGCACCAGCTCAGGAGGGGCAAGTCCCCTGGGCTGGATGGGTTGACGGTAGAATTTGTTAGAGCCTTCTGGGTTGTCCTGGAGGATGATTACATGAAGGTTCTGGGGGAGAGCCTGGCGACCGGGGAGATGCCCCTCTCGTGGCGCAGGGCAGTCGTTGTCCTGCTGCCCAAGAAGGGCGAACTCCACCTATTGAAGAACTGGCGCCCGGTCTCTCTCCTCTGTACAGAGTACAAAGTCTTTGCACGGGCGATGGCAAATCGCCTGGGCTCTGTGCTGTCTCAACTGATTCACCCTGACCAGTCCTATACAGTCCCTGGTCGGTCCATTCAGGATAACATCCACCTGGTTAGGGACCTGATTCATCTATCTCAGGGCACTGGTCAGTCAGCTGCCTTTCTGTCTCTTGATCAGGAGAAGGCTTTTGACAGGGTAGATCACGACTACCTCTTCGGGACGCTGCAAGCGTTCGGATTTGGACCGCATTTTGTAACCAGGGTCCGGCTCTTGTACGCTGCAGTGGAGTGCCTTGTGAAGGTTAATGGTGTGTTGTTGGCTCCCATTCATTTTGGGAGGGGGGTTCGTCAGGGGTTCCCCATGTCTGGTCAGTTGTACGGTCTGTGTGGAGCCGTTCCTGTGTCTTCGGAGGAGGAGGTTGACAGGCCTGGCTCTACCAGGTCCGGGGGTGGAGGTGGTTCTTTCGGCTTATGCCGATGATGTGCTCCTTACGTTCACTGACCCTGGTGACCTGCGGAGGATGCGTGACTGCCAGAAGATTTTCTCGGCTGCATCATCTGCCAGGATTAACTGGAGTAAATGTTCTGGACTATTAGTGGGTCAGTGGCAGGTCGACTCCCTGCCGGAGGAGATGGCGTTGTATGCGTGGAGCACCACGCACCTCCTCTATCTGGGGGTGTACCCGAGTCCCACTGAGGATGCTTGGCCGGCGAACTGGCAGGAGCTGGAGATGAAAGTCGTCGCCCGCTTGGAGTCCTTTCTTTTCAGGGGAGGGTGCTGGTCATAAACCAGCTGGTGGCCTCCATGTTGTGGTACCGGCTGGCTACTCTTGTCCCGCCCTCCATCCTTGCAACTACTTTACAGAAGAAGCTGGTGGACTTCTTCTGGGGAAATAGGAAACATTGGGTTTCCGCAGCAGTCCTGAGTCTCCCGTTAGAGGAGGGCGGCCAGTCCTTGGTATGCGTGCGTACCCAGGTGGCGGCTCTCCGTCTCAGGACTCTGTGGAGGTATATGTATACGGAGAACCCCCCCCAGGTGGCACGCTCTGGCCACGTATTTTTTCCGTCGGGGTTGTTGCCTACAGGGGGTTTCGCGGCTCACGGTTGCGGGCATCAGTCGACCCGCCTTAAGGGGTCTGCCTAGTTTCTATCGTGACGTGCTTAGAGTGAGGAATTTGGTTGTTTTCAGCCGACGTGTTGCTCCACAAGGGGAGGGGGACGTTGTGGCTGCGTGAGTGGCCGGTCCTCACCCTGTCATGGCGGGTGTCGAGGAGAGGCGTGCGCCTAGAGTGGTTCTGACTGGGCTTACCCCCGCTCCGTCAGATTTCCTCATTGGGCCTAGGCTCCGGGATTTTTCTCGGGCGCCGGCTCCGCACAACTTGAGCCGCCTTTCCGAGATGCCCAGCGTGCCGTTTCGTGATGCGAAGAGACGCACACTGTACAGAATGCTCCTGCACATTCTGCACCTCCTTGTCTTCGTCTACCGTCCTGACACATCTTGGCGGACTGTGTTACCACCTGAAGGCGGGGGCGGACCTCAGTGGGGGTCTCTCTACAAGGGAGTCGTTCCCCTTTACATCGGGGACCTGGGGTGGAGAGTGTTGCACAGAGCGGTGGCGTGTAATAAACTTTTGAGTCGGTTCACGGGCTCGTCGGCCGCCTGTATTTTCTGCGGTGAGGAAGAGACCTAGAGAGGGAACACACGGTGATCACGGGGACTGTGGAGGCCTTCCGTGGGCGCTGGTCACCGCGGGGGGTTGAGAGCATTGTAAATAATGAAGGCAACATTGTATTATAATGATTACTTGATGTTTTGTAACCTCTGAATGTGGTTTTGATGTGATGTATCATGTGTTTGTGCTGAATAAAGTCTTTGAAAAGGAAAAAAAAAAAAAGAAAGAAAGAAGGAAAGAAGGAAAGAAGGAAAGAAGGAAAGAAGGAAAGAAGGAAAGCAGGAAAGAAGGAAAGAAGGAAGGAAGGAAGGAAGGAAGGAAACCTGGAATCAAGAAAGAAAAACTTCCGGCTAATTTCTTATTAATTTCTTATTAAGGGTATCAAAACAATCCTGAATTTATATATTTCCAATTCTTAATCCTAGTTTTAAAATGAATGGGTTCCAAACTTTCAAAAAGAAATCATATCTATTTCTCAGATTATAAGTAGCTTTTTCTAATGGGATACAACTACGCATTTCTGCGTACCATCTTTCAATTCTTATTTCATTGTGATCTTTCCAAGTGACCGCCACACATTTTTTTGCTATTGCTATTGCTATTTTGAGAAATCTTTCCTGATATTTATCTAAAATTAACCTTGGTAATATTCCTTTAATATCTCCCAATAAAAACAACCTTGAATCCAATGGTATGGTCTTATTCATCAATCGTTCCAAATTCTTTTTTAGGTCTTTCCAAAAAGGAGTTACCTTCGGACATGCCCATGTAGATGGTAAAAAAGTACCCACATCTTGGTTGCATCTAAAATTAATTTCAGATAAATTTGGTTTTAAATTGTTTAATTTTTTCGGAGTTAAATATAATTGATGTAAAAAATTATATTGTACTGAACTATATCTGACATTAGTAGTATTTTTCATACTGTCTAAACACAATCTTTCCCAACTTGGTTCATCAATGCTGATATTCAGGTCTGTTTCCCATCTTTGTCTTGATTTTTGAATTCCTTTCTTTGGACTAGATTTTTGTAATCATTTATACTTTGAAGATATAATTTTTTTAGTTCCCCTGCACTGAATCAAGAATTCAATTCCTTTAATTTGAAAAAGAAACATTGAATTACCTAACTTTTCCCTTAAAAACGATTGTAATTGATAATAGAAAATAAAGAATATTCCCTGGAATTTGATATTTATTTCTCAATTGAGAAAATTTCAAAACATTATTTCCTTCATAGCAATCTCCTATATGTTTAATACCCTTCTGTTCCCAGACTTGTAATATTTGATTATTCCAAGCAAACGGCAGTAATCTATTTTTTACTAATGGAGTTTTAGCTATTAAAAAAAATCTTTCATCATTAGCTTGAACTGTTTTCAACAATATATGAATTAACTGTTTTAGCAAAGGTGACTCTTTATCCTTAACTAGTAGCTTCACTTCCCATTTATAGATAAATTCGTCTGGGCATAGTTCTTTTATTTTATCTATTTCAATTTTAACCCATGATGTTTTTCCACCCTCTTGATAAAAGGATGAAATAAAACTCATTTGTGCTGCCAGATAGTAATTTAAAAAAATTGGTAATTGCAATCCACCTAATTCAAATTTTCATGTTAATTTTCCCATAGACACTCTTGGCATTTTACTTTTCCAAATAAAATTTCTCACAATTTTATTCAATTCTTGAAAAAAATTATTTGGTAAAAGTATAGGCAGTATAATAGTGCTATTATTGCACTATTATTGTTTGCTTGTTGTTTATATGGACGTATGTGTACGTATGTGTACGTATGTGTGTGTGTGTGTGTGTGTGTGTGTGTGCGTATGTGTGTGTGTGTGTATATATGTGTATGTGCACGTGTGTATGTATGTGTGTGTGTGTGTGTGTGTGTGTGTGTGTGTGTGTGTGCCTGCGTGTGTATGTCTGTGTGTATACTCACACATGGTATATGAGGCTCTGTGTGTGTGTGTGTGTGTGCCTGCGTGTGTATGTCTGTGTGTATACTCACACATGGTATATGAGGCTCACAGTTAGTTTGGTTGTGATTTGAGGCCTCCTTACCCCTCAAACTGCCCTTCAATGTCGGTGCTTATGACCTGCGGGTTCTGTGCATTTCTGTTCCTTAGCCAGTGCCAAATTCGTCATGTGTGGTCTGATCATGCACAAAGTCTGCGTATGTTTACACGAATAGGCAGACCGCAATTTGTTCCATTGCGGTTCACTTGCTCGATTCTAATTTGTATCCCCGTGTCAAAAATCAAATTAGCCATTCTTGTGCAGGTAACAATGATATTCAACAAGCGAACAATCGTTTTGCAGCTGATTTGCTATGCATTCTGCTTTGGTGAGTTTCCAATCTTTTATTTGCACACTAATATCACACAATGAAGCAGGCAAGGGCATCAAGTCTATAATGTTTCGACTCAAATGGAGGCTTTGGGAAGGATGCAGAGGAACGTTTAACAGAATGACGCATGATTTTCGAGAATATGAGCTAAAGGACGATGTTAGACGAACGTAGATTCTCTCGAACGTCGGAGATTGAGGGATGTATATTTTTAGTTCAGAGATACAGCGCGGAAGCAGGCCCGTCGGCCCATCGAGTCTGCGCTGACCAGCGATCCCCGCACACTAACACTGTCCTACACACACTAGGGGCAATTTACAATTTCACCAAACTAATTGACCTACAAACCTGTACGCATTGGAGTGTGGAGTTGGGTGGTGGGGGGTGGGGGGTGGGGTGCAGGGTGGGTGGGGTGACGTTTTGGGTCAAGACTCTTCTTCAGACAGGTTGGGGTTAAGGTTAAGGAGCAAAGAGGTCCTTCTACAGTTGTACCGGCCCTGGTGAGACCGCACCTGGAGTACTGTGTGCAGTTTTGGTCTCCAAATTTGAGGAAGGATATTCTTGCTATGGAGGGCGTGCAGCGTAGGTTCACTAGATTAATTCCCGGAATGGCGGGACTGTCGTATGTTGAAAGGCTGGAGCGATTGGGCTTGTATACACTGGAATTTAGAAGGATGAGGGGGGATCTTATTGAAACATATAAGATAATTAGGGGATTGGACACATTAGAGGCAGATAACATGTTCCCAATGTTGGGGGAGTCCAGAACAAGGGGGCCACAGTTTGAGAATAAGGGGTAGGCCATTTAGAACGGAGATGAGGAAGAACTTTTTCAGTCAGAGGGTGGTGAAGGTGTGGAATTCTCTGCCTCAGAAGGCAGTGGAGGCCAGTTCGTGGATGCTTTCAAGAGAGAGCTGGATAGAGCTCTTAAGGATAGCGGAGTGAGGGGGTAATGGGGAGAAGGCAGGAACGGGGTACTGATTGATAGTGATCAGCCATGATCGCATTGAATGGCGGTGCTGGCTCGAAGGGCTGAATGGCCTACTCCTGCACCTATTGTCTATTGTCTATTGTCTATTGAAACGAGAGATATAGACGGTGATGTGGAGAGATAAAGAACAATGAATGAAAGAAATGCAAAAAAGTAACGATGATAAAGGAAACAGGCCATTGGCAGCTGCTTCTTGGGTGAGAACGAGAAGTTGGTGCGACTTGGGTGGGGGAGGGATGGGGAGAGAAGGAATGCCGGGGTTAGTTGAAGTTAGAGAAATCAATATTCATACCGCTGGGCTGTAAGCTGCCCAATCGAAAGGTTACAACTGTTCGAGACAGCCTGACTTACTATTTATCGGAAATAAATACGAACGGTTAGTACCAAATGACGGCATGAAATTCTATCCTTTTATAGTCACACCAGAGAGCCGGTCGATTTGCACAACAGGTGAAGATCTTCTGTTGACAATAACGGCGAGCGAACTGACTGGCAAAAATCTGAAGGCGACCCTCCATAGGGTAGGTCAGGAGGCCGATGTGAAAGAAGTCTTTGATTCGCTGCAGGAAGACGGCTGTAACTATTTGTGCTCCTTAACAGGAAAGAGGCAAACCAAATTAGAAGTGAAATGTAAGTAGTTCTTGAGAATAGTGAGCATACTGCAGAGATATGCATTGTGGTCGATTTACATTTCCTGTTATTTAATAGGATATAAACCTATTTATCGAATAAGTAGACACAAAATGCTGGAGTAACTCAGCGGGACAGGCAGCATCTCAATAGACAATAGACAATAGGTGCAGGAGGAGGCCATTCGGCCCTTCGAGCCAGCACCGACATTCAATGTGATCATGGCTGATCATTCTCAATCAGTACGCCGTTCCTGCCTTCTCCCCATACCCCCTGACTCCGCTATCCCTCAGAGCTCTATCCAGCTGTCTCTTGAATGCATCCAGAGAATTGGCCTCCACTGCCTTCTGAGGCAGAGAATTCCACAGATTCCACAGATTCCAGATTCTCGGGAGAGGAGAAGGGTCTCGACCCGAAAAGTCACTCATTCCTTCTCTCCAGAGATGCTGCCCGGCCCGCTGAGGTACTCCAGCATTTTGTGTTACCTTCCTGTTATTTAATATTCTGTTCGTTTAACGAGAGGGGCACAGTTATCTTTTACGTAGAGAAAAAAGAGAACTGCCTGCGGAAATGGGGAGGAAGTTAGTATCGTGGCATTTAAGAGGCTTTAAGATAAGCAGGGAATGGGGTGCGAACAGAGGACAGAGGTTCAAGGTGAAGGGGGAAAAAATTAATGGGGATCTGGTGGGGTAACTTATTCATAAAAGGGTGGTGGGTGTATGGAACAGGCTGCCAGAGGAGGTAGTTTAAGAAACAATTAGACACGTTTCGAGGGATATGGACCAAAAGCGGGCAGGTGGGACTGGTGCAGATGGGACTTGTTAGCCGGTATGGGCCTGTTACCACGCTGAATCACTCTATGACTCTATGCAGCCCCATACGCAGCAGGGTGCGATGCACTGTGTATTGTGACCCATTCCTCCCGTCACCACCACCAATACGCAGTCAAAATGGTTGAATTTGCACCTTCAATGCGCAACTTTCTATCATGTTTTCGATTTTTAAGGAAGATAATTTCCAAATATAACTCTTGTTTGACAGATGTTTGACCAAATATTTCTCTTCACTGCAGAAATTGTTTAACCTAAGCATCGGAAAGGTATTTTAAAATTTCAAGCGCGATTTTCTATCGTTCTTTGATTTTGTTTAGATAGTTTCAAAATAATACTTTTGCTTGGCGGACGTCTGAGCAAAATATTTCTCTTCATTGGAGGTAATGTTTAATCGAAATGATGGAAAGGTATTTAAAATTTCATGGTATTGACCCTTTTACTTTGTTCTCTTTTGATTCAGGCCACATGAAGACAAAGACCGATGCACGGAACATCTTGACATCGGTCTTGATCGGCGTAATGGCGACGACAGCAGCGATACTCGCCTTTCTGGCATTTCGCGCGATATGGGAGAAACGGGGTTGGTATTTTCGTTACTTAAATGTGCACCCAGTAAACTCTTCCCAATTTTCCAAAATAATTATTGATATTAGGCATAGTTTGGTACGGTTTTGTGATTGTCACATGTACCGAGATACGGTGACAAGCTTTGTTCTGTGTGCTATCGCCAAAACGTCACATGTAGTTCATAACTTCATAAGTCACAGGAATATAATTACGCCATTCGGCTCATCGAATCCACTCCGCCCTTCAATCGTGGCTGATCCATCTATTCCTCTCAACCCCATTTTTTTTAACCTTATATATACTGATGAGCCAAAACATTATGACCACCTGCCTAAAATGCTGTTGGTCCTCCGTGTGCACTGTGTATTGTGGCACATTCCTCCCGTGACCACCATTAACATTTTCATGTGACTTGTGCCACAGTCGACCTTCTGTCGGTTCGGATCAGACGGGATAGCCTTCGTTGCACTCGCGGATCGATGAGCCTTGGGCGCCCAACACTCTGTCGCCGGTTTGTGGTTTGTCCCTCCTCGGACCGCTGCCGTTCGGTACTCACCACTGCTGACCAGGAGCACCCCACAAGCCTTGCCGTTTCAGAGTTGCCATGACCTAGTCGTCTGGCCATAACAATTTGGCAGTTGTCAAAGTCGCTCAGGTCTTTACTCCTGCCCATTTCTCCTGCATCCAACACATCAACTTCAAGAACTGACTGTTCACTTGCTGCCTGATATATCCCACCCCTTGACAGGTGCCATTGTAACAAGATAATCAATGTTATTCACTTCGCCTGTCAGTGGTCACAATGTTTTAGCTCATCGGTGTATTTTTATGAAACGTGTTCATTTTAAAGCGTGGTACACAGTACATTACCTGCCCTTTCTAACCGTAGACTTTCATGATCATTGTCAATTGGTGACGATTTTTAAATATTGTAAATGCTTTTAATTTAGTGTATAGATTGCAACAAGCGGATGAAAATGCTAAAGCAGGTACATCAAAATCTCTGTACTTATTTTTTCAGATTTCTTTACTGCTCAATATAATTTAGGAAATTACTGCTCAATAGAATTCAGAAATCGTGGTTAAATCCAATGAGTGTTTCCTTGTTCGTCGCAATGTTGCAATTACATAGTTATCTGATGAGTTGCCATTCAAAATTGAAACGTTCTTCCATTTTGTCATTATGACAGATTCCAATGATGCACAGGAAACATTGCAAGTAAGAACAGTCGGATTTTTACCAATGCAATGATAGATGGCGGTAAACGGATATTAAAATTTCACCGCGTAATTGGCAGAGAAAGGGATGGGGGGATATGGGGTGGGTGGGGATGGGGAGGGGGAGATTGGGGGTGGGGTGAGGATTGGGGTGGGGTGGGGATTGGGAGTGGTGGGGGGTGAGGGGTGGTGGGGGTTGCGGGTGGGGGGATGGGGGGGAAGAGATGGGGATGGGAGAGAGATGGGGGGATGGGAGAGAGATCGGGATGGGAGGGATGAGGGAGGGATGGGGATGGGAGGGAGGGATGGGATGAGTGGGAAGGAGGGATGGGATGGGAGGGAGGGATGGGAGAGATGGGAAGGGAGGGAGGGATGGGAGAGATGAGGGAGGGATGGGGAGAGATGGGGAAGGGAGGGAGGGATGGGGAGAGATGGGGAAGGTGGGGGGTGGGGGAGAGAGATGGGGGAGAGAGATGGGGAAGAGAGATGGGGGAGAGGGATGGGGAGAGAGATGGGGAGAGAGATGGGAGAGAGATGAGGGAGGGGGAAGAGATGGGGAGGGAGGGGGGGAAGAGATGGGGAGAGATGGGGAGAGATGGGGAAGGGGGGAGAGATGGTGAAGGGGAGGCAGAGATGGGAAAGGGGGAGGAGAGATGGGCAGAGATGGGAAGGGGGGAGGAGAGATGGGGAGAGATGGGGGAGAGATGGGGAAGGGGTGGAGAGATGGGGAGAGATAGGGAAGGGGGTGGAGGGATGGGGAGAGATGGGGAAAGGGGTGGAGAGATGGGGAAGGGGGGAAAGATGGGGAGGGGGAGAGATGGGAAAGGGGAAGAGAGGGAGATGAGAGGGAGGGAGGAGAGAGGGAGGGGGGAGAGAGGGAGGGGGAAGAGGGGGAAGGGGAGGAGAGGGAGGGGAAGAGAGGGAGGGGGAAGAGAGGAAAACGTGTCAGGCAGCATTACTGGAGAAAATTGATGGGTGTCGTTTCGGGTTGGGACTCTTCTTCAGCCAGTCTGAGGAAGGGTCCCGATCTGAAATGTCACCCATCCTTTTTCTCCGAAGATGCTGCCTGACTCGTTGAGTTACTCCGGCCTTTAGTACCTATCTGAGTTGGTATGTGGTGGACCTCAGTAAAGTTAGGGATTACTGTGTAGATTCGTCGAAAATGACTTAAAGCTTAAGTACCACAACCTTCACGTGTTTAATACAAGACCCAAGGATGGAGAGTCTCAATTTTTTTTAAACTGCTGAATTTCTTGATATCCATCGTTGTTTATTGACAATCGTGTGGTGTCGTTTCTTGTAGGTAAATTCCGCTCAGAGCGTCGCCCAGGAAGTGAATTTAAATTACGCACAGTTGGATCTGAAGAAAGCGAAAAAGGGGCGATTGAATTGGAAAGGGAATGTGTGATACAACATACGTCTCGATAAACCTACGCGCCTTCTAAACATCCAAGGAAGGGCATGCATGCACCAATTCTGAACACATCAGCCGGCAGCTTGAATCTATCTACTAAAACTCTCGTTTGTTTGTTTGTTACTGAACCACAGCCAAAACGGTACACGATAGCGCGATAATTTTAGGCCCACTTTACTCACCGTCGTCCCTTTGCTGCTAATGGAAGTAGTTTCATTGAAATCGGTGTTATATTTTTAAAGTTGTTCACATTTTAAAGTTTAAATCTATCTCCTAGGGAGGGGGGAGGGATGGGGTGGAGGGAGGGAAGGGGGAAGGATGGAGGATAAGGGGGGAGGGGAGGGGGAGGGGGAGGAGAGGGTGCTGCACCAATGCAGGAGAGGTTTGGTCGAGTTTTAAATAAACTGCCGAGGTTCTCGAAGTGAGTGAGGTGCAATGTGGGAAGGAACTGCAGATGCTGGTTTTCACCGAAGATAGAACAAAATGCTGGAGCAACTCAGCGGGGCAGGCAGCATCTCCGGAGAGAAGTAATGGGCGACGTTTCGGGTCGAGATCCCTGTTCAGACTGAGAGTCAGTGTAGAGGGAGACACAGAGGTAAGGAAGTGGAAGGTGTGAAAACGAGATATCAAAGGGGATGCGTTCCAGGGAAATGTAAAATAGACCATTGTCAGCTGGGAGAAGGTGACGACAAAGCATACACAGATAAAATTTAATCAGGGGGGCATTCAGACTGGTCGGAGAACTGGGAAGGGGGAGGGATGGAGAGAGAGAGAGGGAAAGCAATGGTTACTTGAAGTTAGAGAAAGTCAATGTTCATACCGTTGGGGTGTAAACTACCCGAGCGAAATATGAGGTACTCGCTTCCCGAAGTGAGGGTTTAGTTTAGTTACGTTTAATTTGGTTTAATGTCACGTGTCAAATTTAACATGTGTCAAAACAGCCAGTCAAATTTAAACAGCCTCTTACACTGCCTTGAGGACATAAAATGTTGGATGGCACAGAACTTCCTCCAATTAAATGAGAGCAAGTCTGAGGTCATCCTATTCGGCCCCCCCCCCCCCCCTCCCCGACTCCATCAAATCGATAACAGGCAGTCTTGGAAGTCTACCCTGCCTAGTCAAACCGCATGTCAAAAACCTCGGCATGATATTTGACTCTGCATTAAAATTTGATAAGCAAGTCAACGCTGTGGTAAAAGCCAGCTTCTTCCAACTTCGAACCATAGCTAAAATCAAACCTTTCCTCCAATTCGACGACACAGAAAAAATCATTCACGCTTTCATTTCCTCCCGCCTAGACTACTGCAACTCCCTATACACTGGGATCAGCCAATCTTCCCTGTCCCGCCTGCAACTGGTCCAAAACGCCGCAGCGAGACTCCTGACGGGTACCCGTAAAAGGGACCACATCACCCCGATTCTGGCCTCTCTCCACTGGCTCCCTGTACGGTACAGAATCAACTTCAAGCTCCTCCTATTCACGTATAAAGCCCCAAATGGACATCCCCCCCCTACATCAAAAATCTTCTAACCCCCCTCTCTAACTCCAGGTCCCTCAGGTCGGCCGACTTGGGGCTACTCACTATCCCGCGGTCTAGGCTTAAGCTCAGGGGTGACCGCGCTTTTGCGGTTGCAGCTCCTAGACTGTGGAACAGCATCCCTCTCCCCATCAGAACTGCCCCCTCCATCGACTCCTTTAAGTCCAGGCTCAAAACCTATTTCTACTCCCTAGCATTTGAGGCTCATTGAGGAGGCGCTGTGAACTGTTTGCGTGCTACTGTATGTTCCATTTTTTTTCCTTAATACCTAATCAGATGTACAGCACTTTGGTCAACGTGGGTTGTTTTTAAATGTGCTATACAAATAAAATTGACTTGACTTGACTTGACGTGTACCGATGTCCAGTGAGCTTGTATACACTGGAATTTAGAAGGATGAGGTGGGATCTTATTGAAACATATAAGATAATTAGGGGATTGGACACATTAGAGGCAGGAAACATGTTCCCAATGTTGGGGGAGTCCAGAACAAGGGGCCACAGTTTAAGAATAAGGGGTAGGCCATTTAGAACGGAGATGAGGAAGAACATTTTCAGTCAGAGAGTGGTGAAGGTATGGAATTCTCTGCCTCAGAAGGCAGTGGAGGCCATTTCGTTGGATGCTTTCAAGAGAGAGCTGGATAGAGCTCTTAAGGATAGTGGAGTGAGGGCGTATGGGGAGAAGGCAGGAACGGGGTACTGATTGAGAGTGATCAGCCATGATCGCATTGAATGGCGGTGCTGGCTGGAAGGGCTGAATGGCCTCCTCCTGTACCTATTGTCTATTGTCTATTGTCTATTGTCTATTGTCTATCTGTTGCGTGCTATCTAGTCAGCGGAAAGACAATGCATGGTGCCGCAGCGGTAGAGAACTGCCTGACGGCGGTAGAGACCCGGGTTCGATCCTGACTAAGGGTATTGTCTGCACCGAGTATGTACGTTCTCCCAGTGACCTGCGTGTTTTTTCTCCGAGATGTTTGGCTTCCTCCCACACTCCAAAGACGTGCAGGTGTGTAGGTTAATTGGCTTGGTTTGTTTTTTAAAAAAAAAGTAAAATTGTCCCGCGTGCGTGTGGGATGGTGTTAATGTGCGGGAATCGCTGGTCGGTGCGGACTCGGTGGGCCGAAGGTCCGGTTTCTGCGCTGTATCTCTAAACTCACGCAATCCACTGTGTACAAATACATGATAAAGGGTATAACGTTTAATGCAAGAAAAAGTCCAGTAAAGTTGCCATTGGATAGAGTGGATGCAATAGGCGATGGAGTTTGTCGGGACTAAGTGCGCTCTTGCCAATTCTTTGGAGGAGTACCCCAGACGGAATATGAATCATCTATTTATGACCATATAACCATATAACCATATAACCATATAACCATATAACCATATAACAATTACAGCACAGAAACAGGCCCGTTCGGCCCTACCAGTCCACGCTGACCGCTCTCTCTGACCTAGTCTCATCTACCTGCTCTCAGACCATAACCCTCCAATCCCCTCCCATCCATATACCTATCCAATTTACTCTTAAATAATAAAATCGAGCCTGCCTCCACCACTTCCACCGGAAGTTCATTCCACACAGCCACCACCCTCTGAGTAAAGAAGTTACCCCTCATGTTACCCCTAATCTTTTGTCCCTTAATTCTGAAGTTATGTCCCCTTGTTGGAATCTTCCCCACTCTCAAGGGGAAAAGCCTACCCACGTCAACTCTGTCCGTCCCTCTTAAAATTTTAAAAACCGCTATCAAGTCCCCCCTCAACCTTCTACGCTCCAAAGAATAAAGACCCAACCTGTTCAACCTCTCTCTGTAGCTCAAGTGCTGAAACCCAGGCAACATTCTAGTAAATCTCCTCTGTACCCTCTCCATTTTGTCGACATCCTTCCTATAATCTGGCGACCAGAACTGCACACCATACTCCAGATTCGGCCTCACCAATGCCCTGTACAATTTCAACATTACATCCCAACTTCTATATTCGATGCTCTGATTTATAAAGGCAATAATACCAAACGCCTTCTTCACCACCCTATCCACACGAGATTCCACCTTTAGGGAACAATGCACAGTTATTCCCAGATCCCTCTGTTCCACTGCATTCCTCAATTCCCTACCATTTACCCTGTACGTCCTATTTTGATTTGTCCTACCAAAATGCAGCACCTCACACTTATCAGCATTAAACTCCATCTGCCATCTTTCAGCCCACCCTTCCAAAAGGCCCAGGTCTCTCTGTAGACTTTGAAAATCTACTTCATTATTAACTACACCACCTATCTTAGTATCATCTGCATACTTACTAATCCAATTTGCCACACCATCATCCAGATCATTAATATAAATGACAATTTACCAATTATATTCCTGCAAAAATCGTTTTTATCTAATAACCTGTTGATGCCATTTTACTGTATCCTTCGGCATCCATTGATTACTTTATTGACAATGTGTTTGACACAACAACCCCATGTCCCCCCCCCCCCACTCGCCCATCACCGCCTCCAGTGGTCACAGTTTAAGAATAAGGGGTAGGTCATTTAGGACTGAGATGAGGAAAAACTTTTCCACCCAGAGAGTTGTAAATCTTTAGTTTAGTTTTAGAGATATAGCGCGGAAACAGCCACTTTCGGCCCAGCGGGTACAAACTCCGTACAGACACGACCCGTAGTCGGGATCGAACCCGGGTCTCCGGCGCTGCATTGGCTGTAAGGCAGCAACTCTACCGCTGCGCCACTGGAACCTGTGGAATTTTCTGCCAAAGAAAGCAGTGGAGGCCAATTCACTGGATGTTTTCAAGAGAGAGTTAGATTTAGGAGCTAAAGGAATCAAGGGATACGTGGAGAAAGCTGGAACGGGGTACTGGTTTTTAGACGATCAGCCGTGATCATATTGAGCGGCGGTGGTGGCTCCAAGGGCCGAATGGCCTACTCCTGCACCTATTTTTCGATGTTCTACCTCCATCTAAACCTTCTACCTTCAACTAAAATGCCCTCAACAGGTTATTAGGTGAAAACGGTTTTTGTAGGAATATAATTGGTCATAAACTGTATCCTTATTGTTTTGATGTGGTTATGCTTTATTCTTAATTGTTAACTGTATGTTTGTGTTGTCATTTGTGAGCGAAGCACCAAGGCACATTCCTTGTATATGCACATACTTGGCCAATAAACTTATTCATTCATCTTTCAGTCTGAAGAAGGAACTTGACCTGAAACTTCTACATTTCCCTCCTGAACAGCCCTATGGAGTTCGCTTGGTTTCCAAACAATATTGTAACATTTGCTCTTCTGAGAAAGTGGAAGTATAGCTTTAAACTATTATTTTACCATTATAGATTAAGTGTTTTCCAGAACACGAATAGTTAACATGCTTAAAATTGTTCTAAATTGCGATAACGCACGGATAATGGAGGCTCAAGTTGATTTATTTTTAACCATTGGCGGTACATGGTACCATTCAACTGAATGTAATTTCAGCTCGCCTTGATCATGGCGCGACATTGGGGTTTTATTCTATGACATTTCCCTCAACTATTGACCTGTTTACACGACATCCCCCTAGTTTCAATAGTTTATGTAGGAAAGCAATCTGCAGATGCTGGTTTAAATCGAAGGTAGACACAAAATGCTGGTGTAACTCAACGGGTCAGGCAGCATCTCTGGAGAGAATGGTCTCGACCCGAAACATCACCCATTCCTTCTCTACTGAGATGCTGCCGGACCTGCTGAGTTACTCCAGTATTTTGTGAATAAATATCTCTGGAGAGAAGGAATGGGTGACGTTTCGGGTCGAGACCCTTCTTCAGACTGATGTCAGGGGAGGGGGCGGGACAGTGATAGAATGTAGTCTGAGACAGGAAGACTGGTGGGAGAACTGGGAAGGGAGAAGGGATGGAGAGAGAGGGAAAGCGGGGGCTATCTTAAGTTAGAGAAATCAATGTTCATACCGCTGGGCTGTAAGATGCCCAAGCGAAATATGAGGTGCTGTTCCTCCAATTTGCGCTGGGCCTCACTCTGACAATGGAGGAGACCCAGGACAGAAAGGTCAGATTGGGAATGGGAGGGGGAGTTGAAGTGCTGAGCCGGGTTGGTTAAGACGGACTGAGCGGAGGTTATGATTTGATTCGAAAATAGATACCTATGCTGCCATTGTAGTAAATAGTTTCATGGAGTTTTAGTGATCCTCTGAGGATTTATATAAGGAAATACTTGCAACCTTTGCAAAGTGGTATCTGAATGTGAAAGAATAATTCCCTATTTTATCAATCAACAGACCAGCGACTTAGAGTAAACGTTCTGATTGATTTCAATCATTTTTTACCTATGAAGAGTTGAAAACGGTCACGCAAATCATGAATTATCAATTGTTTCAACACTGATATTAACGAGGTTGCTGTCATATGTTGGAAGGGACTGCAGATGCTGGTTTAAACCAAAGATAGTCACAAAATGCTGAGTAACTCAGCGGGGCAGGCAGGAACTCTGGAGAAAAGGAATGGGTGCCGTTTCGGGCCGAGAGCCTTGGTTATATTCATTTGTCCGAACTAATTTCAATGTGTTTAAGATCTTCTGATCAACTTCCAAGAAAACTCAATTTAAAAAACAAAATCAATTTAAACAGCTACACCTGACACGTTGTTGGAATTCAGGTTCACTTAAAAGTTCAGTTTCATAGAACACAATGTGCTGGAGTAACTCAGCGGGTCAGGCAGCATCTCTGGAGAACATGGATAGGTGACGTTTCACAGAGTGCTGGAGTAACTCAGCGGGTCAGGCAGCATCTGTGGAGAACATGGATAGGCGACGTTTCACAGAGTGCTGGAGTAACTCAGCGGGTCAGGCAGCATCTGTGGGGAACATGGATAGGTGACGTTTCACAGAGTGCTGGAGTAACTCAGCGGGTCAGGCAGCAACTCTGGAGAACATGGATAGGTGACCTTTTACAGAGTGCTGGAGTAACTCAGCGGGTCAGGCAGCATATGTGGAGAACAAGAGTGAGTGATGTTTCTGATACTTCAGCATCTGATGGACGACCTTTCGGCTCGCGATCCTTCTTCAGTTTCTAATAGGCGACGTTTGGAGCCAGGACCTTTCTTGAGTCTGATTTTAGTAGGGGCTGGAAGAGGTGGAAGGCAGGACGAAGCCTGGCGAGTGATTTATTTAATCACTGACCTTTGATCCAGCTCCCCTTTTGCCTCTGTCTAGCTGTTATCACAAGAGGAAAAGATCGGATGGATGTACAGTTTCTTGCCCAGAGTAGGTGAATCGAGGACCAGGGGACATATGTTTAAGATGAAGGGGAAAAGATTTAATAGGAATCTGAGGGGTAACTTTTTCACACAAAGGGTGGTGGTGTATGGAACGAGCTACCAGAGGAGGTTGTTGAGGCTGGGACTATCGCAACGTTTATGAAACACTTAGACAGGTACATGGATAGGACAGGTTTGGATTGCTATGGGCCAAAGGCGGGCAGATGGGACTAGTACAGCTGGGACATGTTGAGCGGTGTGGGCAAGTTGGGCGAAGGGCCTGTTTCCACGCTGTATCACTCTATGGCTCTAGCTGCCACGCTTTGGCCAGCCTCTCCCCTCTTCCATCAATGTTTTCCCTCCCCACCCACGATCAGTCTGAAGAAGGATCTCGACCCGAAACGTCACCTGTCCATGTTCTCCAGAGATGCTGCCTTACCTGCTGAGTTACTCCAGCACTTTGTGTTCTGCACAAAATTCCAGCATCTGTAATTCCTTATGCCCACTAACTTTTGTTTCGTTCGTTTCAAAGTAACCTTTCAGAGAGTCCGACGTTTCACCCCTGTCACGCTCGAGCGGCATACAGGTGCTCCTCACCTTACGATGGGGTTACTTTCCGAGAAACCCATCGCAAACCGAAAATATCGTAAGTCGAAATGCATTGATTACACCTGATCACGTGGCTGGAAGCGAGCTGCCGTTTGCACCATCGCAAATCGAAATATCGTACGTCGGGGAGCATCTGTACATTGCTAGTGAATCCCAAAATTGTATCCAGTCGCTCATTGCATCGTCGCCTTCAGCTTATTGTAGTTAGGCAACGAAGGGGTGGCCAACCAGCATGTTAGCACGTTGCATTTAATCTGGAGCCAGAAAAAAACAAACCTTTGCTCTCGAATTAATTTGTTTCCGTTGTGGTTCGCTCGCCTGGGTGGACACAAAATGCTGGAGTAACTCAGCGGGACAGGCAGCATCTCGGGAGAGAAGGAATGGGTGACGTTTCGGGTCGAGACCCTTCGTCAGCCTGGTTCGGGTTAAGGGAAACGAGAGATATGGGTGAGAGATATGTAGAGAGATAAAGAACAATGAATGAAAGATATGCAAAAAAAGTAACGATGATAAAGGAAACGGGCCATTGTTAGCTGTTTGTAGGGTGGAAACGAGAAGCTGGTGCGAATTGGGTGGGGGAGGGATGGAGAGAGAGGGAATGCCGGGGTTACTTGACGTTAGAGAAATCAATGTTCATACCAAAACATACTTGGCTAATAAATTACTTACGATTATGATTACGATGAATGAAGGTGGTTACTACACGGGGCATCATAATGCTTCATTTGTTAAATGGCGTTGAGCATAGTCCAACTGGACCATTCCTGATGTCAATGTTTATCACCTGCGTTTCACCCACACTACGTTGCTTCCAGATTCACGAACAGTTCCTTCCCAGCTGTTATCGGGCAACTGAACCACCCCACCACAACCAGAGAGCAGTGCCGAACTATTATCTACCTCGCTGTTGACCCTCGGATTATCCTTGATCGGACTTTTTGGGCTTATAGACAATAGGTGCAGGAGTAGGCCATTCGGCCCTTCGAACCAGCACCGCCATTCACCGTGATCATGGCTGATCATCCACAATCAGTACCCCGTTCCTGCCTTCGCCCCATAGCCGCTATCTTTAAGAGCTCTACCTATCTCTCTGTTGAAAGCATCGAGAGAATTTGCCATCTGAGGCAGAGAATTCCACAGATTCACAACTCTCTGAGTGAAAACGTTTTTCTTCATCTCCGTTCTAAATGGCCTACCCCTTATTCTTAAACTGTGGCCCCTGGTTCTGGATTCCCCCAACATCGGGAACATGTTTCCTGCCTCTAGCGTGTCCAATCCCTCAATAATCTTATGCTTCAATAAGATCCCCTCTCATCCTTCTAAATTCCAGTTTATACGAGCCCAGTTGCCCCAGTCGCTCCAGTCTTAAACGTTATCCCCTTACCATGTATCTGTACACTGTAAATGCCTCGATTGTAATCATATATTGACTTTCCGCTGACTGGATAGCGCGCATCAAAAGCTTTTCACTGTACCTCGGTACACGTGACAATAAACTAAACTGAACTGAATCATTCTATCTGCTAATGGAAATAAGGAGGTGAGTGGCGATATATCTTTTAAACTGACCTCCGGAAGCTCCAAAAACGTTTCAAATTATCTACCAGTTGAGACCAACTACAGTACTGATCCCAAACGCATGCTTAAAACATTTTGTTTCTGTGGCAAATGAAATTCTAAATCCTCTCCTGAAATAAAAACCTAATCCATTTCAGAAACTCGAATTTTTATCGAACATCTGTGGGAAAAACTTCAATCAAAATAAAAAATATATAATCTTAATCGTGGATTGTAGTGTTTGCGTGGTAAATGGATCAATTATCTCCACAATTTAGTTATATTACAGAATCACGGGTTAATTGAATATAGAAATAGGATCTCTGTCCCATCTACTGCGATCTCGTTTTATTTTGCAACTCGTAGATACAAGATTTAGGGACTATTGAATAAAATGGAAAGGGTCGGAAGAACTCAGCAGGTCAGGCGGCATCTGTGGATGGAATGGCCGGATGACATTTCGGGTCGGGGTCTTTTTTCGGGACAAAGGGCAAAGGGCAAAGGGCCTGGACTTACCATCTCGGAGGCTTCGGCCGTGGGCCCTGCAGACCGCAACATCGGGAGTTCGCAGGTCCCTGGCTGGCGACCGGTTTTTGGGAGCTCCAGCCGTAGCAGCTTCGACCGCCCCGAAGTGCGAGGTATGATCGACCCGCTCGCAGGCCCATCATCGCCCTGCGTGGCTCGGCCGCAGCACTTTCCATCGCCCGGTGGGGGCTCAGGACCTTCATCGGCCTGCTTGGCTCGGCCCTGGGACTTTCCATCGCCCGGTGGGGGCACAGGACCTTCATCGGCCTGCTTGGCTCGGCCCTGGGACTTTCCATCGCCCGGTGGGGGCTTCAAAAAGTTGGGAGCCTCGATCACCTCGTGGCACCACGGGAGAAGAAATCAGGAGGAGATAAGACGTTGCCTTCCATCACAGTGAGGGTGTGCCTAGAGCAATCACTGTGATGGCTGTTTGTGTAAAAATTGTGAAAATATTGTATCTGTGTGTCCTGTGCTTTTTGTTGTCTACTGCCGGACCCTGACGTGAGAGGACGCTGGCGCTGTTTATTCGCCGCTTCTCCGTTAGGATAGTTTGTCTGTTTGTTTTTATGTTTGATTGTTTATGTAAGCGCTTTGAGCTTCTGGAAAGGCGCTATATAAAATAAATGCTTATTATTATTATTATTATTATTATTATTATTATTATTATTATTATAAGAAGTGGTCCCGACCCGAAACACCATCTATCACTTCCCTCTTGGAGATGCTGCCTGACCCAATGAGTATGTAGGAAGGAACTGTAGATTTTAGGGGTTTAAAACGAAGAGAGAAACAAAAGAGATGGAAGGTAGACCACATTTGGACTACGCAGTTGCACCATGGGACCCATACACAAATAAAAACATTTCTTCCATGAACGTATCCAAAGACAGGCAGCTCGTTTTGTTACAAATACTTATGAGAGAGAAGCGAATATTACCGAACTTCTAAATTCATTGGGGTGGAACACTCTCCAAGACAGACGTAAAGCCCACCGTTTCACCTATTTTTACAAAATGTTAAATGGTCAACTCGACATAGATTACCACATCTGCACCAAACCCAAACCTGTCAGGAGTAGACGAGGGCATTCGATTAAATTTGAGATACCAGCTATAAAGACAGATGTGTGTAGCAATTCATTCTTCCCTCTCACAATTAAAGCATGGAATAATATTTACCCGACTATAGTTACTCAACCACACGCAACTACATTTAAGGCAGCTCTTCTTCTCCAAGGAGCCCTTCTTGCTTCAGTCCATGCTCCGCCACCTCCAGTTTAAATTACATTTGGAATATTTTGGAGGACCAAGAACCGAGAACCAAGAACCAATAGGTGGGGTGAAATTAGAGCACCCGGAGGAATTTCCATGCGGTCGCAGGGAGAACATGCAAACCGCGCACCGACAGCGCCCGAGGTCAGGATTGAACCCGGGTCTTGGCGCTGCGAGGTAGTGACTCTGAAAGCTGTGCCAAGGGTGCCGCCACTAGGTGGCCCAACGTGCACAGAATGGACTCGTATTATGCACTGCACGTCCGTCCGGCCGAGCCCTACTTGAATGGCCTTCCACTCAACCGTAACCTTGTCGCCGAACTGTGCATTCAAATGGCCGAAAGAGTCACGTTCTACCTGGTTGGACTGGAGAAACGCACCTCATGTTGTCTGCAGGACTCGGTTCATGAATTCAATAATCAATCTGTCTGTCTGTCTGTCTGTCTGTCTGTCTGTCTGTCTGTCTGTCTGTCTGTCTGTCTGTCTGTCTGTCTGTCTGTCTGTCTGTCTGTCTGTCTGTCTGTCTGTCTGTCTGTCTGTCTGTCTGTCTGTCTGTCTGTCTGTCTGTCTGTCTGTCTGTCTGTCTGTCTGTCTGTCTGTCTGTCTGTCTGTCTGTCTGTCTGTCTGTCTGTCTGTCTGTCTGTCTGTCTGTCTGTCTGTCTGTCTGTCTGTCTGTCTGTCTGTCTGTCTGTCTGTCTGTCTGTCTGTCTGTCTGTCTGTCTGTCTGTCTGTCTGTCTGTCTGTCTGTCTGTCTGTCTGTCTGTCTGTCTGTCTGTCTGTCTGTCTGTCTGTCTGTCTGTCTGTCTGTCTGTCTGTCTGTCTGTCTGTCTGTCTGTCTGTCTGTCTGTCTGTCTGTCTGTCTGTCTGTCTGTCTGTCTGTCTGTCTGTCTGTCTGTCTGTCTGTCTGTCTGTCTGTCTGTCTGTCTGTCTGTCTGTCTGTCTGTCTGTCTGTCTGTCTGTCTGTCTGTCTGTCTGTCTGTCTGTCTGTCTGTCTGTCTGTCTGTCTGTCTGTCTGTCTGTCTGTCTGTCTGTCTGTCTGTCTGTCTGTCTGTCTGTCTGTCTGTCTGTCTGTCTGTCTGTCTGTCTGTCTGTCTGTCTGTCTGTCTGTCTGTCTGTCTGTCTGTCTGTCTGTCTGTCTGTCTGTCTGTCTGTCTGTCTGTCTGTCTGTCTGTCTGTCTGTCTGTCTGTCTGTCTGTCTGTCTGTCTGTCTGTCTGTCTGTCTGTCTGTCTGTCTGTCTGTCTGTCTGTCTGTCTGTCTGTCTGTCTGTCTGTCTGTCTGTCTGTCTGTCTGTCTGTCTGTCTGTCTGTCTGTCTGTCTGTCTGTCTGTCTGTCTGTCTGTCTGTCTGTCTGTCTGTCTGTCTGTCTGTCTGTCTGTCTGTCTGTCTGTCTGTCTGTCTGTCTGTCTGTCTGTCTGTCTGTCTGTCTGTCTGTCTGTCTGTCTGTCTGTCTGTCTGTCTGTCTGTCTGTCTGTCTGTCTGTCTGTCTGTCTGTCTGTCTGTCTGTCTGTCTGTCTGTCTGTCTGTCTGTCTGTCTGTCTGTCTGTCTGTCTGTCTGTCTGTCTGTCTGTCTGTCTGTCTGTCTGTCTGTCTGTCTGTCTGTCTGTCTGTCTGTCTGTCTGTCTGTCTGTCTGTCTGTCTGTCTGTCTGTCTGTCTGTCTGTCTGTCTGTCTGTCTGTCTGTCTGTCTGTCTGTCTGTCTGTCTGTCTGTCTGTCTGTCTGTCTGTCTGTCTGTCTGTCTGTCTGTCTGTCTGTCTGTCTGTCTGTCTGTCTGTCTGTCTGTCTGTCTGTCTGTCTGTCTGTCTGTCTGTCTGTCTGTCTGTCTGTCTGTCTGTCTGTCTGTCTGTCTGTCTGTCTGTCTGTCTGTCTGTCTGTCTGTCTGTCTGTCTGTCTGTCTGTCTGTCTGTCTGTCTGTCTGTCTGTCTGTCTGTCTGTCTGTCTGTCTGTCTGTCTGTCTGTCTGTCTGTCTGTCTGTCTGTCTGTCTGTCTGTCTGTCTGTCTGTCTGTCTGTCTGTCTGTCTGTCTGTCTGTCTGTCTGTCTGTCTGTCTGTCTGTCTGTCTGTCTGTCTGTCTGTCTGTCTGTCTGTCTGTCTGTCTGTCTGTCTGTCTGTCTGTCTGTCTGTCTGTCTGTCTGTCTGTCTGTCTGTCTGTCTGTCTGTCTGTCTGTCTGTCTGTCTGTCTGTCTGTCTGTCTGTCTGTCTGTCTGTCTGTCTGTCTGTCTGTCTGTCTGTCTGTCTGTCTGTCTGTCTGTCTGTCTGTCTGTCTGTCTGTCTGTCTGTCTGTCTGTCTGTCTGTCTGTCTGTCTGTCTGTCTGTCTGTCTGTCTGTCTGTCTGTCTGTCTGTCTGTCTGTCTGTCTGTCTGTCTGTCTGTCTGTCTGTCTGTCTGTCTGTCTGTCTGTCTGTCTGTCTGTCTGTCTGTCTGTCTGTCTGTCTGTCTGTCTGTCTGTCTGTCTGTCTGTCTGTCTGTCTGTCTGTCTGTCTGTCTGTCTGTCTGTCTGTCTGTCTGTCTGTCTGTCTGTCTGTCTGTCTGTCTGTCTGTCTGTCTGTCTGTCTGTCTGTCTGTCTGTCTGTCTGTCTGTCTGTCTGTCTGTCTGTCTGTCTGTCTGTCTGTCTGTCTGTCTGTCTGTCTGTCTGTCTGTCTGTCTGTCTGTCTGTCTGTCTGTCTGTCTGTCTGTCTGTCTGTCTGTCTGTCTGTCTGTCTGTCTGTCTGTCTGTCTGTCTGTCTGTCTGTCTGTCTGTCTGTCTGTCTGTCTGTCTGTCTGTCTGTCTGTCTGTCTGTCTGTCTGTCTGTCTGTCTGTCTGTCTGTCTGTCTGTCTGTCTGTCTGTCTGTCTGTCTGTCTGTCTGTCTGTCTGTCTGTCTGTCTGTCTGTCTGTCTGTCTGTCTGTCTGTCTGTCTGTCTGTCTGTCTGTCTGTCTGTCTGTCTGTCTGTCTGTCTGTCTGTCTGTCTGTCTGTCTGTCTGTCTGTCTGTCTGTCTGTCTGTCTGTCTGTCTGTCTGTCTGTCTGTCTGTCTGTCTGTCTGTCTGTCTGTCTGTCTGTCTGTCTGTCTGTCTGTCTGTCTGTCTGTCTGTCTGTCTGTCTGTCTGTCTGTCTGTCTGTCTGTCTGTCTGTCTGTCTGTCTGTCTGTCTGTCTGTCTGTCTGTCTGTCTGTCTGTCTGTCTGTCTGTCTGTCTGTCTGTCTGTCTGTCTGTCTGTCTGTCTGTCTGTCTGTCTGTCTGTCTGTCTGTCTGTCTGTCTGTCTGTCTGTCTGTCTGTCTGTCTGTCTGTCTGTCTGTCTGTCTGTCTGTCTGTCTGTCTGTCTGTCTGTCTGTCTGTCTGTCTGTCTGTCTGTCTGTCTGTCTGTCTGTCTGTCTGTCTGTCTGTCTGTCTGTCTGTCTGTCTGTCTGTCTGTCTGTCTGTCTGTCTGTCTGTCTGTCTGTCTGTCTGTCTGTCTGTCTGTCTGTCTGTCTGTCTGTCTGTCTGTCTGTCTGTCTGTCTGTCTGTCTGTCTGTCTGTGTATGTATGTGTTCCGGGTAATGGATTTATCAGTTTAATTCGAGGATTATACGTTTAATTTATTTGTGGCGCTACATTCAGGGCGGTCACGGTGGCGCAGCGGTAGAGTTGCTGCCTTACAGCGAATGCAGCGCCGGGACCCGGGTTCGATCCCGATTACGGGTGCTGTCTGTGCATAGTTTGTTCGTTCTCCCCGTGGGTTTTCTCCGAGATTTTCGGTTTCCTCCCACACTCCAACGACGGACAGTTAATTGGCTTGGTAAATGTAAAAATTGTACTAGTGGGTGTAGGATAGTGTTAGTCTGCGGAGATCGCTGCTCGGCGCGGTCTCGGTGGGTCGGAAGGGCATGTTTCCGTGCTGCATCTCTAAACTAAAATATATATATACATCGCATTACAAAATTATGAAAGGGAGCATGACTCTTAATTTGCACAAGAAAGGGGAGGTGATTTGGACTTCTATTATTTGACATTTGTGCTTAATTGTACATCAAGACACGGTGGCGCAGCGGTAGAGTTGCTGCTTTACAGCGAATGCAGCGCCGGAGACTCAGGTTCGATCCTGACTACGGGTGCTGCACTGTAAGGAGTTTGTACGTTCTCCCCGTGACCTGCGTGGGTTTTCTCCGAGATCTTCGGTTTCCTCCCACACTCCAAAGACGTACAGGAATGTAGGTTAATTGGCTGGGTAAATGTAAAAATTGTCCCTAGTGGGTATAGGATAGTGTTAATGTACGGGGATCGCTGGGCGGCACGGACTTGGAGGGCCGAAAAGGCCTGTTTCCGGCTGTATATATATGATAGGAGCGAAAGGAGCAGAATTAGGTCATTCGGCCCATCAAGTCTACTCCATCATTCAATCATGGCTGATCAGTCTTTCACTCCTAACCCCATTCTCCTGTCTTCTCCCCATATCCACTGACATCCGTACTAATCAATAATCTATCTATCTCTGCCTCAGAAATAGCCGGTGTCTTGGCCTCCAGGGTCTTCTGTGGCAATGAATTGCACGGATTCACCGCCCTCTGACTTTAAAAAATCATCCTCATCTCCTTCCTAACGCAACGTCATTGAATTCTGAAGATGTGACCTCTAGTCCTAGACTCTCCCACTAATGCAAACATCCTAGTCCCATTCCCAATCCACCCCCCCCCCCCCCCCCCCCCCCATTCGTAATCGGACCTTTCTGTCCTGGGCCTCCTCCATTGCCACAGTGAGGCCCAGCGCAAATTGGAGGAACAGCACCTCGTATTTCGCTTGGGCAGCTTGCATCCCAGCGGTGTGACCATCGACTTCTCTAACTTCAGGTAGTCCCTGCTTTCCCTCTCTATCCCCTCCACATTCCCAGTTCTCCCACTAGTCTCCCTGTCTCCGACTACATCCCATCTTTGTCTCGCCCCCTTCCCTGACATCAGTCTGAAGAAGGGTCTCGACCCGAAACGTCACCCATTCCTTCTCTCCCGAGATGCTGCCTGACCCGCTGAGTTACTCCAGCATGTTGTGTCTACCTTGGAAATATCCTATCCACATCCACTGTATCCAAGCCTTTCAGTATTCACCACTCAAGTTTCAACGATGTGTACCCCCCCCCCCCGTCATCCTTCTAAATTACAACGAGTACAGGCCCAGTGCCGTCAAACTGGGCAGAGCAAGCCAATAGACCTACCGTAAGAAGGCGTGGAGAAATGAGTCACGATTCAGAACTGCACGCAGAAGCGAAATAGCAAGCTGAAGTCTTACTCCTACAGCGTTGAAGAGCAAGGATCTCCTTCACGCTCAAAAACCACGGCGATTTAGGTGGACGAATCATTCAGAACTCGACGAAGATGGAGTTATTGAACAGTGAAGGAAAGACCAGTTGGAAATAGCTGATCGAAAACGTTTCTGAAAATCAGGGGACACTTTATTTCACTGCGTTGCAGTTGCAACCGAAAGGTCAGTCCAATGAGGATCAATCGGTACAGATTAATTTTGTTTTCAATGCTCTTCGGATGCTCTTGAAGATATTTCTCCGAACCTCGCGGATCGTGAAGAACTCTCAGAAACGTCACGTTTTTCGGTACAAGTCACCCCCTCCCCCCCTGGAGGTAGCATTTGCGGCTGATTTTTTTTTTAAAGGAACTCGCATTAAGAAGCCTCTCCCAAAAAGGTAACCTTCCTTTAAGTCAAGCATCCTTTTAAGACGTGTAGGAAAATAACTGCAGATGCTGGTACAAATCGAAGGTATCACGAAATGCTGGAGTAACTCAGCGGGTCATGCAGCATCTCTGGAGAGGAATGGGTGATGTTTCAGGTCGAGACCCTTCTGCACCTACATTCCATCTCTGGAGAACATGCATAGATGTCATTCTGGATCGGGACACTTCAGATTTTAACTGAGATCAAATGTAATTTAAAAAAAGGTGGTGGCGGTGGGGACCCGAAACGTCACTCATTCCTTCTCTCCTGAGATGCTGCCTGACCTGCTGAGTTACTCCAGAATTTTGTGTCTAGCAAAATACTTTCAGGTGCGTGAAATCCGAAGTGAAGAATTAAGGCGAAAACACTCAGTTACTCAGGGTCAGTTACCAATGTGTCATCTTTGTATAAAATTGTGTGTGTGTATTTCTTAAAACATATTAGCAAAACAAAAGCTAGCAACTTGACCTATTATGCGTCGCCCTGTTCCCCCTCTCTCCTGGCTTTCTCTCCCACACCCCCCACGTTTCACTCAACCTCAAGAAGGGTCCTGTCCCGAAATGCCTCCAATCCATGTCCCCCCTCCCCCCACCCCCTCGTTCTTACAATAAATCTGAAGAAGAGCAGCGGTCGAGTTGCTGCCTTACAGCGAATGCAGCGCCGGAGACCCGGGTTCGAATCCGACTACGGGCGCTGTCTGTACGGAGCTTGCACGTTCTCCCCGTGACCTGCGTGGATTTTCTCCAAGATCTTCGGTTTCCTCCCACATTCCAAAGACGTGCAGGTTAGTAGGTTAATCGGTTTGGTAAATGTAAAAACTGTCCCTGGTGGGTGTAGGATGGTGTTAATGTGCGGGGATCGCTGGTCGGTGGGCCGACGGTGCCTGTTTCCGCGCGGTGTCCCTAAAGAAGGGCCCCGACCCGAAATGTCACCTAACCATGTTCTCCAGAGAAGCTGCCTGAACCGCCGAGTTACTCAGGCAGCTTTGGTCTAAACCAGCATCCGCGGTTCCTTCCTACACAGTGTTTCTCATCCTCCGATTAATATCTCTGTGAAACACATGCCGCAGAAATCTTTCGTCCCCTCTTTTCGTAGTGGACGGCCGGTGTCTGAAATATGCATTAGCTTGGAAGCAGGTACCGTTTAGTTTAGTTTAGTTTAGAGATACAGCGCGGAAACAGGCCCTTTCGGTCCACCGGGTTCCTCACCGACCAGCGATCCCCGCACATTAACACCATCCTACACCCACAATTTTTACATTTACCAAACCAGTTAACCTACGTACCTGCACGTATTTGGAGTGTGGGAGGAATCCGAAGATCTCGGAGAAAACCCACGCAGGTCAGGGGTAGAACGGACAAACTCCGTACAGACAGCTCGAACCGGGTTCGGATTCGAACCCGGGTCTCCGGCGCTGCATTCACGGTAAGGCAGCAACTCTACCGCTGCGCCACCGTGCCGTCCAAAAGTCTTTGAATCTCCAGGATACAGAAGATTATTGAACAAAAATATTTTCTTTGTGAACTACCTTGTCGTCTATTAGGTGTGTCCCACCACCACGTTTTTTAATTAAATTTGATCTAAGTTAAAGTCTGAAGAAGTGTCCCGATCCAGAATGACACTATCCATGTTCTCCAGAGATAGTCTATAGGTGCAGGAGTAGGCCATTCGGCCCCTGGAGCTAGAACCGCCATTCAATATGATCATGGCTGATCATCCACAATCAGCACCCCGTTCCTACTTTCTCCCCATATCCCTTGATTCCGTTAGCCCTAAGAGCTAAATCTAACGATCTCTTGAAAACATCCAGCGAATTGGCCTCCACTGCCTTCTGTGGCAGAGAATTCCACAGATTCACAACACTCTGGGTGAAAATGATTTTCCTCACCTCAGTCTTTAATGGCCGACCCCTTGTTCTTAAACTGTGTGACCCCACTAGTTCTGGACTCCCCCAATATGGGGAACATATTTCCTGCAAAGATGCTGCCTGGCCCGCTGCACTCCTGCACTTTGTGCCTTGCTATTGTTTACCGGTACCTGCAGTTCCTCGTTTCAGAAAAAAAACCCCGACAACACTTTTGAATAGAGAGGGTTAATTTAACGCTAGTCTTGGTTCTCACCCGTTATTTTATAGTTGGAAACTTTGGGAAACGTTACGCGAATTCTCCAAAGACGTAGGTAAATTGACTTGGTATAAATGTAAAAATTGTCCCTGGTGTGTGTAGGATACTACGTGTATGGCCTACTCCTGCACCTATTGTCTATTGTCTATTAATAATATCGTTAACGTGTGGGGGTCGCTGGTCGGCGCGGAGCCGGCGGGCGGAAGGGCCTGTTTCCGCGCTGTATCTCTAAACTAAACTAAACTGATTGTTGGCGCCTTTCCCATGTCAGTTGAAACCCTGCAGTGAATGTGAAAGTGTGGCTATACTGAGAATTTCGAAGTCTGAACGTTTACATCTGTTTACACTGGAATTTAGAAGGTTGAGAGGAGATCTTTTCGGGAACGTATAAGATTATTAAGGGGTTGGACACGTTAGAGGCAGGAAACATGTTCCCAATGTTGGGGGAGTCCAGAACAAGGGGCCACAGTTTAAGAATAAGGGGTAGGCCATTTAGAACGGAGATGAGGAAAAACTTTTTCAGTCAGAGAGTGGTGAATCTGTGGAATTCTCTGCCTCAGAAGGCAGTGGAGGCCAATTCTCTGAATGCATTCAAGAGAGAGCTAGATAGAGCTCTTAAGGATAGGGGAGTCAGGGGGTATGGGGAGAAGGCAGGAACGGGGTACTGACTGAGAATGATCAGCCATGATCACATTGAATGGCGGTGCTGGCTCGAAGGGCCGAATGGCCTCCTCCTGCACCTATTGTCTATTGTTTCGCTTCCATGAATTGTCCATTGTGCTCCCCTTCCTGTAATTCCCCTGTTATGTTGACACAATTTTCTTCAGTGAAATTGGGTTGAATAGGAGTTTCACTTTTGCGCCGTGTTGCATTTTGCAGAGTGGCTCAGCATACAAATCAAACGCGAAGCTTTTGTAATTTGCAATTTTCGTCATGTTCATAAGTCCAGGAGGCGGAATTAGGCCATTCGGTCCATCAAGTCCACCCCACCTTTCAATCGTGGCTCATCTATCTCTCCCTCCTAACCCCATTCTCCTGCCTTCTCCTCAGATCCCCTGACCTCTGTCCGAATCTAGTACCTATCAATCTCAGCCTTTAAAGTGTCATTTGAAACGGCGTCCACAGCCTTACGTGGCAATGAATTCCACAGATTCACCGTCCTCTGACCAAATAAATTCCTTCTTCATCTCCTTCCGAAAGGAACGTCCTTTAATTCTGAGGCTGTGCCCTCTGGTCCTGGAATCTCCCACTAGTGGAAACATCCTCTCCACATCCACTCTATCCAGGCCTTTTGAAGCAATATCTAGATAGTGTTTATCTGTAAACAATATCTATAAAAATATAACAAAATAACGAAATATAACTATATTATATTGTATATAATATATACAATGTCCACAACATTATCGATGTTATCTTTCACACTGTTTATATGTGTGTGTGTGTGTGTGTGTGTGTGTGTGTGTGTGTGTGTGCGTGTGTGTGTGTGTGTGTGTGTGTGTGTGTGTGTGTGTGTGTGCACGCGTTTGTATGCCCATATATTTTATATATAAAAATATATAATATATACATATAAAATATATGGACGTACAAACGCGTGCACACACACACAAACACAAACACACATACATATAAATAGTGTGAAAGATAACATGGATAATGTTATATATTATATGTATATAATGTTATAATATAATGTTATAATATTATATATATATATATAAAATATATGGACATACAAACGCGTGCACACACACACATTCATATAAATAGTGTGAAATGTTGGATAATGTTGTAGATATTGTTTACAGTTTTAATATTATATATATATATTCCATTTACATTACATATAACATATATTATATATATATATATATACACGTACGAGCGCGTGTATGTCTAAATATATATATATATATATATATATATATATATATATATATATATATATATATATATATATATATAAATGATTTATATACGGTGTCTAAAATTGGCGAGCGGAGAGCGGGTGACCGCACCGTGACCCAGTGCAATGCTAAAATAAACACAACTTGATTTGGAACTTATTTAAATAAAACTGCGCCTGAGGTTTAAATAAAAAAGATTGAGTGACGAACAGAATTGAAAGAGCATGTTAAAATAAAAACGAGATGCTGGAAACTCTCGTTTGCTGGGAGATTCCAGATGCTGGGATATATATAGAGAATTTATATATAAATACAAAATTATATATATATATACACGTACGAGCGCGTGTATGTCTAAATATATATATAGAAATATATATATATATAAATGATTTATATTATAAATTATATATATATATATATAATTTTGTATTTATATATAAATTCTCTATATATATCCCATATATATGCATTATATATATATATGTGTGTAATTTATATAAATAATTTATATATAAATATAGATATAAATATATATTTATATATATTATAAATCATAAATATATAACTATATACATTTATATATATATAAATCACACATAAATTGTATATAAATAATTTTGTGTTTATATATAAATTGTAATGTATAGAATTTATTTATATAAATACAAAATTATATATATATATATATATATATAATTTATATATACATATGTGATATATTTATATATAATAAATTATAAATATATAATTTATAATATATAATTTATAACATATAATATAATTTAAATAATTGATATAAATAAATATATATATATAAATATATATATATATTGAGACATACACGCACGCGCGCACACACACACACACACACACACACACACACACACACACACACACACACACACACACACACACACACACACACACACACACACACACACACACACACACACACACAAACACACACACACACACACACAAACACACACATAATGTATATATATATATAATTAAAACTGTGACCAATATCTACAACATTATCTATGTTATCTTTAACAATATCTATTTAAAGAACAATTGAACGCCAAAGAAAATTAACAAGACATTCCTTCAATTTCACCGGCTTCTCTGCTACGGTTTTAGTTTTGAGGAGCGCACTGGTACTGATCATCAATTGTCTCGCTTTCCACAGATGCTGCCTGACACGCTGAGAGGTTCCAGCATCTCGTTTTTATTTTAACATGCTCTTTCAATTCTGTTCGTCACTCAATCTTTTTGATTTAAACCTCAGGCGCAGTTTTATTTAAATAAGTTCCAAATCAAGTAGTGTTTATTTTAGCATTGTACTGGGTCATGCTG
>NC_135971.1:12680130-12723404 GCF_053455715.1 Rhinoraja longicauda | reverse complement strand
CATCTCTGTTCTAAATGGCCTACCCCTTATTCTTAAAATGTGGCCCCTGGTTCTGGACTCCCCCAACATTGGGAACATGTTTCCTGCCTCTAACCTGTCCAACCCCTTAATGATCTTATACGTTTCGATAAGATCCCCTCTCATCCTTCTAAATTCCAGTGTATACAAGCCTCGTCTCTCCAGTCTTTCAACATATGACAGTCCCCAGTCCCGCCATTCCGGGAATTAACCTAGTAAACCTACGCTGCACGCCCTCAATGGCAAGAATATCCTTCCTCAAATTTGGAGACCAAAACTGCACACAGTACTCCAGGTGCGGTCTCACTAGGGCCCTGTACAACTGCAGAAGGACCTCTTTGCTCCTATACTCAACACCTCTTGTTATGAAGGCCAACATTCCATTGGCTTTCTTCACTGCCTGCTGTACCTGCATGCTGCCTTTCAGCGACTGATGCACTAGGACACCCAGATCACGTTGTACGTCCCCTTTTCCTGACTTGACACCATTCAGATAATAATCTGCCTTCCTATTATTACCACCAAAGTGGATAACTTCGCACTTAACCACATTAAACTGCATCTGCCAAGCATCCGCCCACTCACACAACCTGTCCAAGTCACCCTGCAACCTCATAGCATCTTCCTCACCGTTCACACTACCATCCAGCTTTGTATCATCTGCAATTTTGCTAATGGTACTTTTAATCCCTTCATCCAAGTCATTAATGTGTATTGTAAATAGCTGCGGTCCCAGCACCGAGCCTTGCGGTACCCCACTAGTTACTGCCTGCCATTCTGAAAGGGACCCATTTATTCCCACTCTTTGCTTTCTGTCTGTCAACCAACTTTCTATCCATGTCAGTGCCCTACCACCAATACCATGTGCTCTAATTTTGCCCACCAATCTCCTATGTGGGACCTTGTCGAAGGCTTTCTGAAAGTCGAGGTACACCACATCCACCGGCTCTCCCCTGTCAATTTTCCTAGTTACATCCTCAAAAAATTCCAGTAGATTAGTCAAGCACGATTTCCCCTTCGTAAATCCATGCTGACTCGGAATGATCCTGTTACTGCTATCCAAATGCTCCGCAATTTCGTCTTTTATAATTGACTCCAGCATCTTCCCCACCACTGATGTCAGACTAACTGGTCTATAATTTCCCGTTTTCTCTCTCCCTCCTTTCTTGAAAAGTGGGATAACATTAGCTACCCTCCAATCCACAGGAACTGACCCGGAATCTATAGAATATTGGAAAATAATCACTAATGCGTCCACAATTTCTAGAGCCACCTCCTTAAGCACCCTGGGATGCAAACCATCAGGCCCTGGGGATTTAGCAGCCTTGAGTCCCATCAGTCTACCCAAAACTTTTTCCTGCCTAATTTGGATTTCCTCCAGCTCCTCTATCACCCTAGGATCTCTGGCCACCTGAACACCTGGGAGATTGTTTGTATCCTCCTTAGTGAAGACAAAGTACCGGTTCCAAAGTACCGGTTCAACTCGTCTGCCATTTCCTTGTTCCCCATAATAAATTCCCCTGCTTCGGTCTTCAAAGGACCCACATTTGCCTTGACTATTTTTTTCCTCTTCACATACCTAAAAAAGCTTTTGCTATCCTCCTTTATATTATTGGCTAGTTTACCCTCGTACCTCATCTTTTCTCCCCGTATTGCCTTTTTAGTTATCTTCTGTTGCTCTTTAAAAGAGTCCCAATCCTCTGGCTTCCAACTCTTCTTTGCTATGTTATACTTCTTCCCTTTTATTTTTATGCTGTCCTTGACTTCCCTTGTCAGCCACGGGTGCCTCTTACTCCCCTTAGAATCTTTCCTCCTTTTTGGGATAAATTGATCCTGCAACTTCTGCATTATTCCCAGGAATACCTGCCTTTGCTGTTCCACAGTCTTCCCTGCTGGGGCCTCCTTCCAGTCAATTTTGGCCAGCTCCTGCCTCATGCCTCTGTAATCCCCTTTGCTATACTGTAATACTGACACCTCCGATTTTCCCTTCTCCCTCTCAATTTGTAGAGTAAAACTTATCATATTGTGGCCACTGCCTCCTAATGGCTCATTTACCTCGAGGCCCCTTATCAGGTCAAGTTCATTACATGACACTAAATCCAGAATTGCCTTCTCGCTAGTAGGCTCCAGTACAAGCTGTTCTAAGAATCCATCTCGGAGGCACTCCACAAACTCTCTTTCCTGGGGTCCATTACCAACCTGATTTTCCCAGTCTACCTGCATGTTGAAATCTCCCATAACCACCGTAGCATTACATTTGTGACATGCCAATTTTAGCTCCTGATTCAACTTGCACCCTATGTCGAGGCTACTGTTTGGGGGCCTGTAAATGACTTCCATTAGGGTCTTTTTACCCTTACAATTCCTCATCTTTATCCATACTGATTCTACATCTCCTGATTCTATGTCACTCCTTGCAAGGGAGTGAATATCATTCCTTACCAACAGAGCTACCCCGCCCCCTCTCCCCACCTGCCTGTTTTTTCTGTACGTTGTGTACCCCTGAATATTCAGCTCCCAGCCCCGGTCCTCTTGTAGCCATGTCTCAGTGATTCCCACAATGCTTCCACAGGAGTAAAGACCTGAGCGACTTTGACAAGGGCCAAGTTGTTCTGGCCAGACGACTGGGTCAAAGCATCTGTGAAACGGCAAGGCTTGTGGGGTGCTCCCGGTCAGCAGTGGTGAGTACCGACCGACAGCGGTCCGAGGAGGGACAAACCACAAACCGGCGACAGACAGGGTGTTGGGCGCCCAAGGCTCATCGATGCGGAAGGGCAACGAAGGCTATCCCGTCTGGTCCGAACCGACAGAAGGTCGACTGTGGCACAAGTCACAGAAAATGTTAATGGTGGTGACGGGAGGAATGTGTCACAATACACAGTGCATCGCACCCTGCTGCGTATGGGGCTGCACACGGAGGACCAACAGCATGTTAGGCGGGTGGGCATAATGTTTTGGCTCATCAGGTCATAATGTTTTGGCTGATCGGCGTATATATACCGTGTAAAGAGTTGAGCGGGAAATAATGGGAAGTTAAAATGTCGCAGAAGTGATATAACTGTTTCATTTTACCTCTCCTATTGCTCACATGATGGTCAAAACTAACTGTCCGTGTACAAGATGTTTATCCATTCAACTGTTGATGCAGCAACCAGTAGACTACAAATATCTGGTTTCCAGTTCACTGCAGTCGGTCAAATATGTTTGCACTTTGCGGGCGGGGTTTGCACGTTCTTCCTGTGACCGCGTTGGTTTTCTCCGGGTGCTCCGGTTCTACCTCACCTCCCAAAGACGCGCAGGTTTGTAGCCAAGTCAAGTCAAGTCAATTTTATTTCTGCAGCACATTTAAACACAACCCACGTTGACCAAAGTGCTGTACATCAGTGCAGGTACTAAGAACGAACATACAATGGCACACAAACATAACAGCACATACGTAAACAGTTCACAGCGCCCCCTCAGAGGGCCTCAAACGCTAGGAAATAGAAGTAGGTTTCGAGCCTGGACTTGAAGGAGTCGATGGACGGGACAGTTCTGATGGGGAGAGGGATGCTGTTCCACAGTCTAGGAGCTGCAACCGCAAAAGCGCGGTCACCCCTGAGCTTAAGCCTAGACCGCGGGATAGTCAGTAGCCCCAAGTCGGCCGACCTGAGGGACCTGGAGATAGAGTGGTGGGTTAGAAGATTTTTGATGTGGGGGGGGGGGGGGGGGCATGCCCGTTTAGGGCTTTGTATGTGAATAGGAGGAGCTCGTAATCGATCCTGTACCGTACTGGGAGCCAGTGGAGAGAGGCCAGAATCGGGGTGATGTGGTCCCTTTTACGGGCACCCGTCAGGAGTCTCGCGGCGGCGTTTTGGACCGATTGCAGGCGGGACAGGGATGATTGGCTGATCCCAGTGTATAGGGAGCTGCAGTAGTCCAGGCGGGAGGAGATAAATGCGTGGGTGATTTTTTCTATATCGTCAAATTGTAGGTTAATTGGTTTCTGCAAGTTATCTCTCGTGTGTAGGATAGAACTAGGTCGGCGTGGATTCAGTGGGGAGGGGGTGCGTCTGTTTCTACGCTCAATTAAAATTTCAACTAGAAATAAACTAGGGCGGAACAGAATTGCTGCCTTGCGTCGCCAGAGACCCGGGTTCGATCCTGACCACGGGTATTATCTGTATGGAGTTTGCTCAGTCTCCCTGTGACCGCGTGGGTTTTCTCCGGGAGCTCCGACCCCCCCCCCCAACTCCAAAGATATACAGGTTTGTAGGTCGAAGGTAGACACAAAGTGCTGGAGTAACTCAGCGGGTCAGGCAGCATCTCGGGAGAGAAGGAATGGGTGGCGTTTCCGGGTCCAAAACCTTCTTCTGAAGAAGGGTCTCGACCCGAAATGTCACCCATTCCTTCTCTCCAGACATGCTGCCTCACCCGCTGAGTTACTCCAGCATTTTGAGCCAATCGTCGATTTAAACCAGCATCTGCCGTTTTTTCCCCAATAGGTTTGTAGGTTAACCGGCTTCTGCAAATGTCTCCAGTGTGTTGGATACAACTAGTGATGGTCGGCGTGGACTCAGTGGGCAGAAAGGCCTGTTTCCATACTGCATCCTTAAACTAAACTAAATAGTGCACATGCTGTCTCTGTTTATATTTAACGACGCAGTGTAGAAAGTGCGGCTACTATTACATAGAAGCATAGAAAATAGGTACAGGAGGAGGCCATTCAGCCCTTCGAGCCAACACCGCCATTCATTGTGCTCATGGCTGATCATCCACAATCAGTAACCCGTGCCTGCCTTCTCCCCATATCCCTAGATTCCACTGGCACCTGGAGCTCTATCTAACTCTCTCTTAAATCGAGGGTAAACTAGCCAATAATATAAAGGAGGATAGTAAAAGCTTTTTTAGGTATGTAAAGTGGAAAAAAATAGTCAAGACAAATGTGGGTCCCTTGAAAACAGAAGCTGGGGAATTTATTGTGGGGAACAAGGAAATGGCAGACGAGTTGAACCGGTACTTTGGATCTGTCTTCACTAAGGAAGATACAAGCAATCTCCAGAAGTTCTAGTGGCCAGAGATCATAGGGTGACGGAGGAACTGAAGAAAATCCACATTAGGCAGGAAATGGTGTTGGGTAGACTGATGGGACTGAAGGCTGATAAATCCCCCAGGGCCTGATGGTCTGCATCCCAGAGTACTTAAGGCGGTGGCGCTAGAAATTGTGGACGCATTGGTGATCATTTTCCAATGTTCTATAGATTCAGGATTAGTTCCTGTGGATTGGAGGGTAGCTAATGTTGTCCCACTTTTTAAGAAAGGAGGGAGAGAGAAAACGGGAAATTATAGACCAGTTCGTCTGACATTAGTGGTGAGAAAGATGCTGGAGTCAATTATAAAAGACGAAATTACGGAGCATTTGGATAGTAGTAACAGGATCATTCCGAGTCAGCATGGATTTACGAAGGGGAAATCATGCTTGACTAATGTTCTGGAATTCCTTGAGGATGTAACTAGGAAAATTGACAGGGGAGAGTCGGTGGATGTGGTGTACCTTGACTTTCAGAAAGCCTTTGACAAGGTTCCACATAGGAGATTAGTGGGCAAAATTAGAGCACGTGGTATTGGAGGTAGGGTACTGACATGGATAGAAAATTGGTTGTCAGACAGAAAGCAAAGAGTGGGGATAGATGGGTCCCTTTCAGAATGGCAGGCAGTAACTAGTGGGGTACCGCAAGGCTCGGTGCTGGGACTGCAGCTATTTACAATATACATTAATGACTTGGGTGAACGGATTAAAGGACCATTAGCAAATTTGCAGATGATACAAATCTGGTTGGTAGTGTGAGGACGATGCTATGAGGTTGCAGGGTGACTTGGACAGGTTGTATGAGTGGGCGGATGCATGGCAGATGCAGTTTAATGTGGATAAGTGTGAGGTTATCCACTTTGGTGATAAGAATAGGAAGGCAGAGTATTATCTGAATGGTGTCAAGTTAGGAAAAGGGGACGTACAATGAGATCTGGGTGTCCTAGTGCATCAATCACTGAAAGGAAGCATGCAGGTACAGCAGGCAGTGAAGAAAGTCAATGGAATGTTGGCCTTCATAACAAGAGGAATTGAATATAGGAGCAAAGAGGTCCTTCTGCAGTTGTACAGGGCCCTAGTGAGACCGCACCTGGAGTACTGTGTGCAGTTTTGGTCTCCAAATTTGAGGAAGGATATTTTTGCTATTGAGGGCGTGCAGCTTAGGTTTACTAGGTTAATTCCGGAATGGCGGGACTGTCACATGTTGACAGACTGGAGCGACTAGGCTTGTTTCCACTGGAATTTAGAAGGATGAGAGGAGATCTTATCGAAACGTATAAGATTATTAAGGGGTTGGACACGTTAGAGGCAGGAAACATGTTCCCAATGTTGGGGGAGTCCAGAACAAGGGGCCACAGTTTAAGAATAAGGGGTAGGCCATTTAGAACTGAGATGAGGAAAAACCTTTTCAGTCAGAGAGTTGTGAATCTGTGGAATTCTCTGCCTCAGAAGGCAGTGGAGGCCAATTCTCTGAATGCAATCAAGAGAGAGCTAGATAGAGTTCTTAAGGATAGCGGAGTCAGGGGGTATGGGGAGAAGGCAGGTACGGGGCACTGGTTGAGAATGATCAGCCATGATCACATTGAATGGCGGTGCTGGCTCGAAGGGCCGAATGGCCTCCTCCTGCACCTATTGTCTATTGTCCATTGTCTATTGTCTAAATCCATCCAGTGATTTGGCCTCCACTGCCCTCTGTGGCAGAGAATTCCACAAATTCCCAACAAATTGTCTGGGTGAAAATGTTCCTTCTCACCTCGGTTTTAAATGCCCTCCCCTTTATTCTAAGACTGTGCACCCCGGTTCTGGACTCCTCCAACATTGGGAACATTTTTCCTGCATCTAGCTTGTCTCGTCCTTTCATACTTTTATATGTTTCTATAAGATCCCCTCTCATTCTTCTAAACTCCAGTGAATACAAGCAAAATATTCTGCACCTTTTTCAACATTGGAGTTATGAAGCTTCTAAAATCTACGTTGTGCTATCGTATTTCGATGTGTGATAACAGCCGTATCCGTACTTTTATCGGCGTTAATTGATGCTCTCAGGTGACCAAGGTAGTTTAGTTTAGAGATACAGCGCGGAAACTGATCCTTCGGCCCACCGAGTCCGCGCCGACCAACGATCGCACTATCCTACGCACTAGGGACAATTTACAAATTGTTGCTGAAGTCAATTAACCTACTTCAAACTAACCCTCCGTGTAGAAGCTGTTTAACCATCCACCTGTTTATGCAGCCGACGCACCAATCGCCCAGAAGACTACAAATATCTGGTTTCCAGTTCACTGCAGTCGGTCAAATATGTTTGCACTTTGCGCGCGGAGTTTCCACGTTCTCCCTGTGACCGCGTTTGGTTTTCACCGGGGGCTCCTGGTTCTCCCTCACGTCCCAAAGGCGTGCTAAACCTACACGCCTTCAGATAGTGGGGGGAGCTGTCGGAGAAAACCCACGCGGGTCACGGGGGAGAAGGTACAAACTCCGTGCAGACAGCACCCGGAGTCAGGATCGAACCCGGGTCTCTGGCGCTGTGAGACTGCAACTCTACCGCTGCGCCACCGTCTCTCCAGCTTGTTTCATTTCTTTAACAAAAGGCCGTTAAGTTCGTTGGCAGCTCGCATCCTGTCAGATGTGAGCCCGTCAGGTTCAAGACCACTATTCGCACACGCTGAATGATTAACAGCCAAACCGCTGTTCTTGCTGTCTCACTTTGTGTCCGAGTTCAACGCTGAACGGCGATCTTATCTCACGATACGTGTGAGAATAACGACATTTGCTTTCCTGTTTATACACAGCCAGCTACCATGGCGGCCGATGGTTGGGCAATAGCCGTGATGTTCCTCTTGATTTCTCAAGCTCTGCCGGGTAGGTCGTGACTTAGATTGTTTAAATATCACCGCAGTATTTATTGTTCATACCAATGCTTGCACGCGTTTTTAAATATTAACATGTTAACCATATTATCACATCAACAGGTTAACATATAAAAATATTAACACATTAACACATTAACATATTGAAATAGTAACACATTAACACGTTAACATATTAAAATATTAACACATTAATATAGTAACATATTGAAATAGTATCACATCAACATATTAACACATTAAAATATTAACGCATTAACATATTAACATATTGAAATAGTAAAACATTAACACGTTAACTTTAAAATATTAACACATCAACACATTGAAATAGTAACACATGAGCACGTTAACATATTAAAATATCAACACATTAACATAGTAACATATTGAAATAGTATCACATCAACATATTAACATTTTAAATATTAACGCATTAACATATTAACATAATAACATATTGAAATAGTAACACATTAACACGTTAACATATTAAAACATTAACACATTAATATAGTAACATATTGAAATAGTACCACATCAACATAATTAACATATTAAAATATTAACGCATTAACATATTAACATATTGAAATTGTAACATATTAACACGTTAACATATTAAAACATTAACACATTAACACATTAACATATTGAAATAGTAACACATGAACACGTTAACATATTAAAACATTAACACATTAATATAGTAACATATTGAAATAGTACCACATTAACATATTAACATATTGAAATAGTACCACATGAGCATGTTAACATATTAAAATATTAACACATTGATATAGTAACATATTGAAATAGTACCACATCAACATATTAACATATTAAAATATTAACGTATTAACATATTAACATATTGAAATAGTAACACATTAACACGTTAACATATTAAAATATTAACACATTAACATATTAACATATTGAAATAGTAACACATCGACATATTATCATATTAAAGTATTAACGCATTAACATATTAAAATATTAACGCATTAACATATTAACATATTAAAATATTAACACGTTAACATGTTAATATATTAACACATTAACAGATAGACACTTAGATACATGGAAACATAGAAAACAGGTGCAGGAGGAGGCCATTCGGCCCTAATTTTGTTAAGATTACAAAAGGGAACAGGTGCTTTCAAACCGTTTCGCTTACTCTGGGTGAAAGACGCTGGGTACAAGAATGACCAAAGAGATACCTTGGCGATTCCTTTCATGGTCTTATACATGTCGATAAGATCATCCCTCATCCTGCCTCCTGCCCTCCAAGGAAACATAGAAACATAGAAATTAGGTGCAGGAGAAGACCATTCGGCCCTTCGAGACAGCACCGCCATTCAATGTGATCTTGGCTGATCATCCACAATCAGTAACCCGTGCCTGCCTTCTCCCCGTACCCCTTGATTCCGAAAGCCCCCAGAGCTCTATCTAACTCTCTTTGGAGTTCTTCCAGTAATGGCCTCCTCCTGCTCCTATTTCCTCTGTATCTATGTACCTAACAGAGGCGCACAAGAAGCAGAACCAAGAGTTGACCATTCAACACCCTCCCCCCAACCCCATCCATTCCGTGATACTGGATCACAAACAGAAAGACAGAAGTGCTGGAGTATCTCCGCGGCTCAGACTGCCTCTGCTTAAAATCAAAGCGCCTCTCAAGAACGTGTTGAAAATACCCCACACGAAGTTGTCCTTCATTAACCCTCGGCTCATGCTTGGGGCGAGCAGCGGTCGAGTTGCTGCCTTACAGCGCCAGAGACCCGGGTTCGATCCTGACTCTGGGTGCTGTCTGCATGGAGTTTGTTCGTTTTCCCCGTGCCCTGCGTGGGTTTTCTCCGAGATCTTCCGTTTCCCCCATAGGCGTACGGGTGTGCAGGTTAATTTGCTTTGTATAAATGTAAATTGTCCCTAGTATGTGTGTGGGATAGTGTTAATAGACAATAGGTGCAGGAGGAGGCCATTCGGCCCTTCGAGCCAGCACCGCCATTCAACGTGATCATGGCTGATCATTCTCAATCAGCACCCCGTTCCTGCCTTCTCTCCAGATCCCCTGACTCCACTATCCTTAAGAGCTCTATCCAGCTCTCTCTTGAATGCATCCAGAGAATTGGCCTCCACTGCCTTCTGAGGCAGAGAATTCCACAGATTCACAACTCTGGGTGAAAAAGTTTTTCCTCATCTCAGTTCTAAATGGCCTACCCCTTATTATTAAACTGTGTGGCCCCTGGTTCTGGACTCCCCCAACATTGGGAACACGTTTCCTGCCTCTAACGTGTCCAACCCCTTAATAATCTTAATAATTTTATACGTTTCGATAAGATAAGGTCTCCTTATCGCTGGTCGGCGCGGACTCGGTGGGCTAAAGGGTCTGTTTCCGCGCTGCATCTATTAGTTCAATTTTTGATTAGTTTAGTTTAGATTTGGTTAGTTTGGTTTAGTTTAGTTTAGTTTAGTTTAGATTTGGTTAGTTTAGTTTAGTTTAATTTAATTTAGATTGGGTTAGTTTATTTCGTTTAGTTTAATGTAGTTCTGTTTAGATTTGGTCAGTTTACTTTAGTTTAGTCCAGTTTAGTTTATTACCACGTGTACCGAGCTGGAGAGAGCTGGATAGAGCTCTTAAGGATAGCGGAGTCAGGGGGTATGGGGAGAAGGCAGGAACGGGGTACTGATTGAGAATGATCAGCCATGATCACATTGAATGGCGGTGCTGGCTCGAAGGGCCGAATGGCCTCCTCCTGCACCTATTGTCTATTGTCTATTGTCTATTGTCTACCGAGGAAGAGTGAAAAGCTTTCGTTGCGTGCTAGTCAGTCAGCGGAAAGACAACATGCCATGAAACTAATCTTCCTGTGTGTGTGTGTGTGTGTGTGTGTGTGTGTGTGTGTGTGTGTGTATGTGTGTGTGTGTGTGTGTGTGTGTGTGTGCGTGTGTGTGTGTGTGTGTGTGTTATTTTATGTCTCACCAGGTATCGAGTCTAATAAAATCGCAGTGTCTCAAATGCCTGCGTCAATTCATGTATTCGAAGGCGACAACGTGAATTTGAATTGCTTTTTTAAACCGGGAGGTATAACAAGTTATACGTGGCACAAGGACAGCTGCCTGGTGGATTTGAAGGCTGAGCGCTACAAAAAAAGAGTAGTCCTACCCGATGATGAGAGATTTAAGACCAAAGGCGATGCATCGATCCAGATTAAGAACATCTCGTTGGTAGACTCGGGAGTGTATCGCTGTGATATCGATTCCATGGGGAAAGGAAACACGGCCGGACCAGGCACACTGGTCCTTGTCCATGGTAAAGAAATCTAAAATTATAACTGATATTAGGAAAGAACTGCAGGTGCTGGTTTAAATCGAGGATAGACACAACAATGCTGGAGTAACTCGGCGGGACAGGCAGACACCTCTGCAGAGAAGGAATTTGGGTGACGTTTCGGGTCGAGACCCTTCTTCAGATTGCTGTCAGGGGAGTGGGTGGTACAGAGATGGAGACAGTCAGACTGTTGGGAGAACTGGGAAGGGGGAGGGGATGGAGAGAGAGAGAGGGAAAGCAAGGGTTATTTAGAGTTGGAGAAGTCAATGTTCATACCGCTGGGGTGTAAGTTGGCCAAGCGAAATATGAGGTGCTATTCCATCAATTTCCTCTAATATTATAAGACAGCCTTCTTCCACCTCAAAAAACATAGCCCGTCTCCGTCCATCCCTCTCCTCCACAGCTGCAGAAACCCTCATCCACGCCTTCATCACCTCCCGTCTGGACTACTGTAACAGCCTCCTCTATGGTTCACCCTCAAAAATCATCAATAAACTCCAATATATCCAGAACTCCGCTGCCCGTCTACTCACCCACTCCCCGATCCGTGACCATATCACCCCAGTCCTTTACAAGCTCCACTGGCTCCCCATCCCCCAGAGAATCCAGTACAAAATCCTCCTCATGACCTACAAAGCCCTCCATAACCTGGCCCCATCCTACCTGACTGACTTCCTCCACAGACACACTCCCACCCGCACCCTCCGCTCTGCTGCTGCTAACCTCCTGTCCCCCCCCCCCATCCGGACCAAACTCAGATCCTGGGGGGACAGGGCTTTCTCCATCGCTGCTCCCACCCTCTGGAACTCACTACCCCAAACCGTCAGAGACTCCTCCTCACTCACCACATTTAAAACATCACTGAAGTCTCACTTGTTCAACACCGCCTTCAATCATTGACCGTCGCTCCACCTTATTCATCCTTTTCTGTTCGTTTATTTATTTATCTTTATGTTAGATCTAATATGTAAAGCGTCTTTGGGTTTCTAGAAAAGCGCTATATAAATGTAATGCATTATTATTATTATTATTATTATTATTATTATTATTATTATTATTATTATTATTATTATTATTATTATTATTATTATTATTATTATTATTATTATTATTATTATTATTATTATTATTATTATTATTATTATTATTATTATTATTATTATTATTATTATTATTATTATTATTATTATTATTATTATTATTATTATTATTATTATTAATATCGTCTGAGAATCACCTTTAACTATATTCATTATGGTCGTTTGGTTTAGAGATACAGCGCGGAAACAAGCCCTTCGGCCCACCGAGTCCGAACCGACCAGCGACCCCCGCACATTAACACTATCCTACACACACTAGAGCCAATTTTTACATTTATACCAAGCCAATTAACCTACAAACCTGCACGTCTTTCGAATGTGGGAGGAAACTGAAGATCTCGGAGAAAACCCACGCGGGTCGCGGGGAGAACGTACAAACTCCCGTACAGACAACACCCGTAGTCGGGATCGAACCCGGGTCTCCGGCGCTGTGAGCGCTTTGAGGTAGCAACCCCCCAGCTGCGCCCATTAGAGAGAGTGTATTAGAAAGAGTGCGGGACATGGTAGAATTAGAACGATTTCAGATGAAACCCGGCAGGTATTGACCGCTTGAATTAGGAGGAGAGGATAAATAGCTTATATTTAATGCAGCTCCGGAGACTGTGGTAAACCGACTGTGGAATGTACAATTATGGGGGACACAACTTTAGTTTAGTTTCGTTTGGAGATACAGCGCGGAAACAGGCCATTCGGCCCATCGACCCCGCGCCGACCAGCGATCGCCGCACATTAACACTATCCCACACACACTAGGGGCAATTTGCCATGTTGTAGAAGCCAATTAATCCACAAACCTGCACGTCTTTGGAGTGTGGGTAGAAACCGGAGCACCCGGAGAAAACCCGCGCGGGTCACGGGGAGAACGTACAAACCCTGTACACAGGCAGGTCCCGTGGTCGGGATGGAACCCGGGTCTCAGGCGCCAAGAGGCAGCAACTCTACCGCTGAGCCGCCGTCTTTTAATTTTGCGTTGGGCTTGCGATATGGATACATCAATCCTTATCTTTTGTTTTCGTTCCACAGAGAATTGTGCAAAGGCTAACAATCCAACAAGCCCCCTGCCTGACTGGATGTGGATTGCAGTCACGGGTGGCGTCGCCTTCTTGATTATTCTGCTGTTACTTGCAGCGATCGGAGTCCTCGCTCGACGAAATAAAGGTAGAAACATGGATACATAGAAAAATAGGTGCAGGTGTAGGCCATTCGGCCCTTGGAGGCAGCACCGCCATTCAATATGACCATGACTGATCATCCACAATCAGCACCCCGCTTTTCCTCCATATGCTTTTCCCCCATATCCCTTGATTCCGTTAGCTAAGAGCTGAATCTAGCTCTCTTGAAAACATCCAGTGAATTGGAGGCAGTGAATTGGCCTCCGCTGCCTTCTGTGGCAGAGAATTCCACAGATTCACAACTCTCTGGGCGAAAAAGTTTTTCCTCATCTCAGTCCTAAATGGCCTACCCCTTATTCTTAAACTGTGTGACACTTGGTTCTGGACTCCCCCAAACATCGGGAACAATTTTTCCGGCATCTAGCCTGTCCAATCCCAGAAGGACGTTAAACAAGGTAGAACATGTATGCATGCAAGCGTTCAGAAGTCCAGGCGGTAGAAGAGAAGAATTAGGCCATTCGGCCCATTAAGTTTATTCCGCCATTCATTCATGGCTGATCTATCTTTCCCTCCTAACCCCATTGTCCCGCCTTCTCCCCATAACCCCTGACACCCGTACTAATCAAGAATCTATCAGTATAAGAAAATAACTGCAGATGCTGGTACAAATCGATTTATTCACAAAATGCTGGAGTAACTCAGCAGGTCAGGCAGCATCTCGGGACTCTGAAGAAGGGTCTCGACCCGAAACGTCACCCATTCCTTCTCTCCCGAGATGCTGCATGACCTGCTGAGTTACTCCAGCATTTTGTGAATAAAAAGAATCTATCAGTCTTCGCCTTAAAAATATCCATTGACTTGGCCTCGACAGACTTCGGTGGTAATTAATTCCACAGATTCAACAGCCTCTTGACTACATAAATTCCTCCTCATCCCCTTTCTAAAGGTATGTTCCTTTAATTCTTAGGCTTTATCCTGTGGTCCTAGACTTTCCCACTGGTGGAAACATCCTCTTCACGTCAACTCTAACCAGGCCTATTAAAACATTGTTTTAATATTACATAGAGACATAGAAACATAGCAAATATGTGCAGGAGGAGGCCATTTGACCCTTCGAGCCAGCATCACCATTCATTGTGATCACGGTTGATCATCCACAATCAGTAACCCGTGACTGCCTTCTCCCCATATCCCTTGATTCCACTAGCCCTCGAGCTCCATCTAAATCTCTTTTAAATCTATCCAGTGATTTGGCCTCCACTGCCCTCTGTGGCAGAGAATTCCACAAATTCACAACTCTCTGGGTGAAAACATTTTTTCTCACCTCAGTTTGAAATGGCCTTCCCTTGATTTTTATCTGTTGTTTATTTAGAAATGATAGCTGTAACAATATAACTATATATTGTCCTTTATAAACTCCACTGGCTCCCCATCCCCCAGAGAATCCAGTACAAAATCCTCCTCATAACCTACAAAGCCCTCCATAACCTGGCCCCATCCTACCTGACCGACCTCCTCCACAGGTACACTCCCACCTGCACCCTCCGCTCTGCCGCTGCCAATCTCCTATCCCCCCACATCCAGACTAAACTCAGATCCTGGGGGGACAGGGCTTTCTCCATCGCTGCTCCCACCCTATGGAACTCACTACCCCAAACCGTTAGAGACTCCCCCACACTCACCACATTCAAAACATCGCTGAAGTCTCACCTGTTCAGGACTGCCTTCAACCACTGAAGATCACCTCACCTTCTGTCTCCTTTCTCTGTTCATTTATTTATTTACTTATTTATCTATTTATTCATTTCCCTATGTTCTCAAAATCTCTGTAAAGCGTCTTTGAGTATATGAAAAGCGCTATATAAATAAAATGTATTATTATTATTATTATTATCATTATTATTATTATTATTATTATTATTATTATTATTATTATTATTATTATTATTATTATTATTATTATTATTATTATTATTATTATTATATATCAATATAAATATGTAACTAAAACTATGAACAATATCTAAAACAATATCTATTGAAACAATGTGAACGCCAATGAAAATTCCTTCAATTCCATAATTTTCTCTGACACCAAACATGGACGAATGGATTCCACAGATTCACCACCCTCTAACTAAGCAATTGCTCCTCATAATCTAACTAAAGGGACGTCCTTTTATTCTGAGGCTGTGCTCTCTGGTCCGAGACACTCCCACTAGTGGAAATATCCTCTCCACATCCACCCTATCCAGGCCTTTCACTATTCAGTATGTTTCAATGGGGTCCCCCCTCATCCTTCGAAACTCCAGCGAGAACATGCCCCGTGGCCTTCAAAAGCGTTGCAAATTTACCGCGAGGTTCAGAACAGTGTGAACTCGTTCAACAGCTGAGAGAGATGAACATTAAAATGATTTTCATTCACTTTAGCGACGATGATGTGAGATTGTTCTATTAATAACCTTTGATGTGTTTTTTTCCCATTCTCCCTCGCAGCTTACGCGTTACTTGTCAGGTAAGCCAATAAACAATTAATGTTTTTTACTGTTGGTGAAATATTTCACACTGCGAAGAAGAGGAATTAATATATTTGTTTTGAAATTTTCCACAGGGAATGTTCGTCTTTTGATTCTGCAAAAGAACCAAGTAGGTTTTTCACGTGTTGTGTTGGTGTAGTTAAGAGACTCCAAACAGTTTTATTGTGCGTGCGTTTGTATGTGTGTGTGTTTGTGTGTGTGTGTGTGTGTGCGTGTGTGCGTGTGCGTGCGTGTATGTGCGTGCGTGTGTGTGTGTGTGTGTATCTGTGTGTGAATGTGTGTGTGTGTAAGTGCATGTGTATGTGTTTCTGCGTATGTGCATGAGAGTGTATGAGCGTATTTATGTGTATGTTTATGAGCGTATGTGTTGAGTGCATATATGTGTGTGTTTGCGGTTGTGTGTGTGAGTGTGTGTGTCTGTGTCTGTGTGGCTCGGTGTATACACACACACCCCACGCGCACACACGTACTAATATATATATATATGTGCACACTCACACACACACGCACACACAGATATATTCACATATACACACCCATGCATACATACAGATGTATACACACACTCACACACATGTTACCCACACATATACACACATAATAAATATACACACATATATACACACACACACACACACACACACACACACACACACACACACACACACACACACACACACACACACACACACACATATATATATATATATGAAACTTGCTTGAAAATGAGCTAATTGGCTAGAATCTCAGTTATAGATTGCGCATTATGCAAAATTAATTACTTTTTTCAACATAATTCAACATAATTCAGGCATATTCAAACCGATTGTCGTGCCTATTACAATAATTCCGTTTAATTTTCCTTTTGCAACCAGTAGCAGCGCCAAGAATAAGAACGATGGACCATCCCAATCATCAGGTAAATATATATTTTTTAATGTAGGTGAGTGTTCTGTGCGACATCCAAATGTGATACATTCCCATTCATCAGTTTTAACCGGCTTGAAAGCAATGAATAACGATAGAGGCAGGAAGCGTGCAACGCTTGGTATGCAGGGCCACTATCTACTCATTCATGTAGACACCAGCGCTGCGGAGGAAGGAACTGCAGATGCTGGTTTACACCGAAGATAGACACAAAAAGCTGGAGTGACTCATGTGGGTCAGGCACTATCTCTAGAGAGAAGGCGTAGTAACCTAGGTTTACTAGGTTAATTCCCGGAATGGCGGGACTGTCATATGTTGAAAGACTGGAGCGACTAGGCTTGTATACACTGGAATTTAGAAGAATGATAGGAGATCTTATCGAAACGTATAAGATTATTAAGGGGTTGGACACGTTAGAGGCAGGTAACATGTTCCCAATGTTGGGGGAGTCCAGAACAAGGGGCCACAGTTTAAGAATAAGGGGTAGGCCACTTAGAACTGAGATGAGGCAAACCTATTTCAGTCAGAGAGTTGTGAATCTGCGGAATTCTCTGCCACAGAAGGCAGTGGAGGCCAATTCTCTGAATGCATTCAAGAGAGAGATAGATAGAGCTCTTAAGGATAGCGGAGTCAGGGGGTATGGGGAGAAGGCAGGAACGGGGTACTGATTGAGAATGATCAGCCACGATCACAATGAATGGCGGTGCTGGCTCGAAGGGCCGAATGGCCTCCTCCTGCACCTATTGTCTATTGTCTATTGAATAGGTGACGTTTCGGGTCGAGACTCTTCTTCAGACTGAGAATCAGGGGAAAGGGAAACGAGAGATGCAGACGGTACAGAGAACAAATGGTTGAAAGATTTGCAAAAATCTACGATCAAGGAATGGTAGAGCCCACAAGGGTCTATTGTCGGTTGCAGGGTGGGTGATAACGAGTGGTGCAGACAATGGCGAGAGAGGGGCAGCTAACAGCGCAGCGGTATGAATATTGATGTCTCTAACTTCAACGTAACCCTAAGAAGCTTTCTATCACCGTCCCACCCCTCCCTAGTCGCCGTACAGAAAAGGCCGTTTACAACATGTTGTTTTACTTACCACCCTTTAGTTGATAGCCATGCTAGGAAAAACAACTCTACCGCGCTTGAAACAGCGAATTAGCATATTTGCAAACGACTTGAAATAACCTTTTTAGTGCAAAGTGCTACATTCAACCCAAATACATCAGAAAAGATAGTTTAGAACATGTTCTTCCTTGCTGCCTTTTAGTTAATTAAAAAATAAATCATAATATACTTTATTCGAGAGATAAATATATACAAAACATGTTCCTTACAAAAATCCATCCGACATTCTCGGAGGCTATAGATACATTCAATACAGAGAGATATTCAATACACCAATTAGACAATAGACAATAGGTGCAGGAGTAGGCCATTCGGCCCTTCGAGCCAGTACCGCCATTCAATGTGATCACGGCTGATCATGCACAATCAGTACCCCGTTCCTGCCTTCTCCCCATACCTCCTGACTCCGCTATCATTAAGAGCTCTATATAGATTTCTCTTGAAAGCATCCAGAGAATTAGCCTCCACTGCCTACTGAGGCAGATAATTCCACTGATTTACAACTCTCTGACTGAAAAAGTTTTTCCTCGTCTCCGTTCTAAATGGCCTACCCCTTATTCTTAAAATGTGGCCCCTTGTTCTGGACCCCGCCAACATTGGGAACATGTTTTCTGCCTCTAACGTGTCCAATCCTTTAATAATCTTATATGTTTCAATAAGATCCCCTCTCATCCTTCCAAAGTCCAGTATATACAAGCCTAGTCATGTAAATGTAATTACATAACATTACTCCCCCACCCTTGCCACTCATGTGGCCCACAGGCGTGGAATCCCTTCTCTTATTTTGAGGGGCGCCTCCACCACATCCTGCTCCCCATGTCCAGCAGCGGGATGTCCCTAGACGGTGGACTTCCCCCACAGAGACCGAGCTTCAGTGCGTCCCTCAGCACGTACTCCTGCAGTCTGCAGCGGGCCAGTCGGCAACATTCCCCGACGGACAGCTCGCTCCGCTGGGAGGTCAACAAAGCTCAGGCCCGACCCAAAAAGCGTCTTTCACCGAGTTGATGACCTTCCAGCAGCACTCGATGTCAGTTTGGTTGATAGCCGTGTTATGAAAAACTGTCGTCCCCATTGAGTTCCACTGTTTGTATAACTCGTTATAGACAATAGACAATAGACAATAGGCGCAGGAGGAGGCCATTCGAGCCTTCGAGCCAGCACCGCCATTCAATGTGATCATGGCTGATCATTCTCAATCAGTACCCCGTTCCTGCCTTCTCCCCATACCCCCTGACTCCGCTATCCTTAAGAGCTCTATCCAGCTCTCTCTTGAATGCATTCAGAGAATTGGCCTCCACTGCCTTCTGAGGCAGAGAATTCCACAGATTCGCAACTCTCTGACTGAAAAAGTTTTTCCTCATCTCAGTTCTAAATGGCCGACCCCTTATCCTTAAACTGTGGTTATCACCAACAGCACAACCACCAATGGACCTTGTGGGGCCCACCTTTACAAGACCAACGTTACCTTCTGCATATCTTTCACCCATTTGTTCCTCGTACCGTCCACCACCCTTTGGGTAAAGAACTTGCCCCCGCACATCTCCTTTAAACTTTGCCCATTTCACCTCATAATCCAGGCCCCCGGCTCCTTGAAGGTTTCCCCAGCAAAAGAAAGTTGTGACCGTGTGCGGTAGTCCCACAAAATGCTGGAGTAACTCAGCGGGTCAGGCAGCATCTTGGGAGAGGAGGAATGAGTGACGTTTCAGGTCGAGACCTTTCTTTAGACCCGAAACGTCACCCATTCCTTCTCTCCAGAGATGCTGCCTGAGCCGCTGGGTTTCTCTAGCATTTTGTGTCTACCTTCGATTTTAAGCAGCATCTGCAGTCGTCCCCCCCCCCCCCCCACATTGTGACCGTCTACCATTTGCATTGACAAAAGAGGCTCATCCGTACTGCTAATAATTTCATTAGACTTAGCCACGTTTAAGAGCAGTTCAGGGGAAATATATGAAGTCTTGCGTGCCCAGCAGTTTCCATTCAGCATTTGCTTCCGGCCACGATTCTCCGAAAGGTCAGTGGTGTTGAAATCTCCAAAAGATGCGTAAGTAGGCCAAGTGCATTTTGCAATCTACCAGCTATTATGATTTCGCAACCTATTTCGTCTTTGTATTTTTAAAAAAAACCCACAATGCGCATTAGAGGTCTGATTTCTCGTAAACACCGAACAAAGCGAAGCAGCGGACATGGGTTTAAGGTGAAGGGGAAAATATTTAATAGGAATCTGAGAGGTAACTTTTTCACACAAAGGGTGGTGGGTGTATGGGACAAGCTGCCAGGGGAGGTAGTAGAGGCTGGGACTATCCCAAGAATCAGTTAGACAGGTACATGGATAGGACAGGTTTGGAGGGATATGGACCAAACGCCGGCAGGTAGGACAAGGGTAGTTGGGACATGTCGGCCGGTGTGGACAAGTTGGGCCGAAGGGCCTGTTTCCACGCAGTATCACTCTACGACTCTACAACTTTATAAAGGATGGGATGCGGGAGTGGGTTAGTTAGTGGACCATGAGCCTGTTTAATGGAGATCTAACTCGACCTGCTACAACTGGACATACAGGGATTCTGAAACTGCTCACAGAATGCTGATATCTTCAATAGGTTAGCATGTATCCACGGCGAAAGAAATAGGGCTAACTTTACAGGTTCAATAGACAATAGACAATAGACAATAGTTGCAGGAGGAGGTCACTCGGCCCATCGCGCCAGCACCACCATTCACTGTGATCATGGCTGATCATCCACAATCAGTACCCCGTTCCTGCCTTCTCCCCATACCCCCTGACTCCACTATCTTTGAGCTCTATCTAGCTCTCTCTTGAAAGCATCCAGAGAATTGGCCTTCACTGCCTTCTGAGGCAGAGAATTCCACAGATTCACAACTCTTTGAGTGAAAAAGTTCTTCCTCATCTCCGTTCTAAATGGCCTACCCCTTATTCTTAAACTGTGCGTGGCCCCTGGTTCTGGACTCCCCCAACACCGTGAACGTGTTTCCTACCTCTTGCGTGTCGAATCCCTTAATAATCTTATATGTTTCAATAAGATCCCCTCTCATCCTTCTAACTTCCAGTGCATACAAGCCCAGTCGCTCCAGTCTTTCAACATACGACAGTCCCGCCATCCCGGGAATTAACCTGGTGAACCTACGCTGAACTCCTTCAATGGCAAGGATGTCCTTCCTCAAATTTGGAGACCAAAACCGCACACAGTACTCCAGGTGTGGTCTCACTAGGGCCCTGTGCAACTGCAGAAAGACATCTTTGTTCCGATACTCAACTCCTCTAGTTACGGCTAACATGCCTTTTGCTTTCTTCGCTGTCTGCTGTACCTGCAGGCTTACGTTAAAAAAGAAAGATACAAAATACTAAGCTCAGCGGGCCTGGCAGCATTTGTGTAGGGAATTGTCAGACAAAGTTTCGGGCCGGGGAACTACTTCATACTGAAACTTCGTCTGTCGATGCCTTCCACAGATGCTACCTGGCCTGCTAGGTTCTTATCTCTTTTTTCCCTCTCCTCGGACACTCAGCCTGAAGAACGGTCTCGACCCGAAACGCCACCTATTCCTTTTTTTCCCCAGAGGTGCTGCCTGACCTGCTGTGTTACTCCAGCATTTTGTGTCCATCTTCTATGCAAACCAGCATCTGCAGTTCCTTCCTACACCTCTGGGTTCATCCAGCACTTTGCATTTCATTTACTCAAACCTCCAGCATCTGCAGTTGCTTGTGTCTCCATTAACCTTACGGGTCGAAGATCTTTCATCAGACGGATTGAGAAGGCTCTTCGGCCTGCTGAGTGTTGTCAACATTTGCACAGTTTATGTTTAGCGTGGAAACAGGCCCTTCCGCCCACCGTGTCCACGTCGACCAGCGATCCCCGCACACTAACAGTATCCTCCACACACTAGGGACAATTTGCAATCTTTCCCGTAGCCAACTTGTTGTTTGGAATCAAGTTGCGGGACGTTACTCAATTTCTGGTCTCCAACTGGAGGGGTGGGTTCGGATCCCACTTCTGACACCATGTTGTTGGAATCAAACCCATACACAGGAGTAACAACTCGCAGTTTTATTGTAACACAAGCGGAGAAAACATTACATGCTATCGTCTCCGTAGTCAGCATCTAGTCTGCTGTAAGACATCGTAAGGCAGTTTACATAGTCTAGGTAGGGATGAAGACACAGACTGGATCACATGTGGAATGTGCAGCATGCATAATAAGTGCGTAATATGGTTATCTACACAACTTAATCTACATACCTGTACGTCTCTGCGGTGTGGGTGGGTAGGGGAAACCGGAGCACCCGGGGAAAACCCACGCGGTCACGGGGAGAACGTACAAACTCCGCACAGGTCGTTAGGATCGAACCTGGGTCTCTGGAACTCGACTCTGCCGCCCTCTCTTTTGTTTCTCTCTCTTTTTATTCAAAACCTTGCGAATTGCGCTGAATGAAACCGCGCTGATAAAAACAAAAAGGATTATTTTATCTCAAAACCAACTAACAAAAGGTTAATGTTCTTGTTTGCAAGCGTGAAGATGCCTACTTGCATTCGCATTGCCGAGAGGGAGCGCCGAGGAAAAAGCGCCCCCCACAGGCGGCAAGGAATTTGCGGTAGGTTGTCACCATGCCCGGTACCGGAGGACCATCATTACTTCCGAAGTTCACCACTTGGCACAGTCAAACAAGCCAGGGGATAAAGAGGCTACCATTTACAAAATTGGATTTCTTTTAGTGGCAAAACAAGTCTTAGATCAAGGGTTCCCAACACGGGGTAAATTTACCCCCTCGGGGTAATCATTATTGTTATTTGAACTTAATAATGTTAAAAACTGTATTTTAGAATCTCCCCTCTGTCGGTTGCTTTGTTAGGGTGTAAACTCAAATTACTGAACAAAACAGGGTGGGGGTAAATTTACTTTGGAAAAGTTGCAAAGGGATAAACAATAGACAATAGACAATAGACAATAGCAGGAGGAGGCCATTCAGCCCTTCGAGCCAGCACCGCCATTCAACGTGATCATGGCTGATCATTCTCAATCAGTACCCCGTTCCTGCCTTCTCCCCATACCCCCTGACTCCGCTATCCGTAAGAGCTCTATCTAGCTCTCTCTTGAAAGCATCCAGAGAATTGGGACGAAAAAGGTTGGGAACCCCTGTCTTAGATCTTTGATGAAGAATATGCGTTAAGTGAAGGTAGACACAGAATGCTGGAGTAACATCTCTGGAGGAAATGAATGGGTGACGCTTCGGGTCGAGACCTTCTTCGCTCAGTCCAGAAACGTCTCCCGTTCCTTCTCTCCAGAGATGCCGCCTGCCCCGCTGAGTTACTCCAGCTTTTTTTTGCGTCTGTCTTCGGTTTAAACCAGCATCTGCACATGTGTGAAATGAAAATTGCAGATTTTAATTATCGATTTGGTAATTACTCTTCGGGTCAGGACGTCTGTTGTCGAGGATGAAATGAAAATCTGTAATAAAGTCACAATGTGCTGGAAATCACAAATAGCTCAGTTGGCCCGGCAGCAATAGCAGACCAAGCGGTCAGAGTATTGGGTGTGGGGTGAGGACTCTAAACTGAGGGTCGTTGATTGCCTTCCGCAGATGCTGCCCAACCTGACGAGGTTTTCCATCGTTTTCTTTTCTTTTTTTTTTTGTGATTTTTTTTTTGAAAAGCATATGTACAGATAGAAATAAAAGACAAATTTGTTATATAGCTTCAATTTTAAAAATTTTAAAGAGAGAAAATAAAAAATAAAGAAAAAAGAAAAAAAAACTATAAACTATTGGGAAGAGAGAACAATAATTTAAAAACAAAAAGGGTACAACTATAAAAATTAAAGGGGGTAGATCCGGGAGACAGTTGTACATCCAACCCTAAACTCAAGTTTCAACTTTTAATTAATTTTTTAAATTTTAGTCCTGTGTCAAACCCATTTACTTTTCTAAAAATTCAATAAATGGAGACCATATTTAAAAAAATAAATCAGGTTTGTCAATTAAGGCAAATCTTATTTTTTCGAAATGCAGGGTCTCTGTCATTTCCGTAGCCCACATTTTAATTGTGGGGGTTATTGTTTTTTTCCAAAATTTAAGTATTAATTTTTTCGCAGTTATTAAACTGTAATCAATAAAATGTACCTGACTTGTTGTAAAGTTTGTAGTATGTTCTGATAATCCTAATATAATTAATTTTGGATCCATATCCAATTGCTTGTCGATAACTTTAGAAACTATTTTTAAAATATCCAACCAGAAATTTTGCATTTTTATGCAAGTTACGAAAATATGAATTAAATTAGCTTCTTGAAATTGACATTTATCACAAATAGGAGAGATACTAGGAAAAATCCTAGTTTTCTATTTTTGCTTCTGCTGTCCAATGTACTTTGAAACATAGAAACATAGAAAATAGGTGCAGGAGTAGGCCATTCGGCCCTTCGAGCCTGCACCGCCATTCAATATGATCATGGCTGATCATCAAGCTCAGTAACCTGTACCTGCCTTCTCTCCATACCCCCTGATCCCTTTAGCCATAAGGGCCACATCTAACTCCCTCTTAAATATAGCAAATGAACTGGCCTCAACTACCTTCTGCGGCAGAGAATACCACAGACTCACCACTCTCTGTGTGATGAAATGTTTTCTCATATAACTTCGTGTTATATTTAGGGGGATACTAGACCAAGTTGACCCTTTGGGCCCAAACCTCACCTGCATTGGTGCAGCACCCTCTCATCCCCCTCCCCTCTCCCCAACTCCCCACTCCCCTCTCCTCTCTCCCCTCTCCCCAACTCCCCTCTCCCCACTCCGCTCTCCCCTCTCCCCTCTCCCTTCTCCCCTCTCCCCCTCCATACCACCCCCTCCCTCTCTCCCCTCCCACTCCCCTTCCGCCTCCCCTCCCTCTCTCCCTTCCCCTACCCCCACTCCATACCTCTCAACCCCCCTTATCCTCCCTCCCTGCCTCCCCTTCCCCCTCCCCTCCACCTCCCCTCCCCTCCACCTCCCCTCCCCCCCTCCCCCTCCCCCTCCCCCTCCCCCTCCCCCTCCCCCTCCCCCTCCCCCTCCCCCTCCCCCTCCCCTCCCCTCCCCCTCCCCCTCCCCTCCCCCTCCCCCTCCCCCTCCCCCTCCCCCTCCCCCTCCCCCTCCCCCTCCCCCTCCCCCTCCCCCTCCCCCTCCCCCTCCCCCTCCCCCTCCCCCTCCCCCTCCCCCTCCCCTCCACCTCCCCTCCCCTCCCCTCCACCTCCCCTCCCCCCCTCCCCCTCCCCCTCCCCCTCCCCCTCCCCCTCCCCCTCCCCCTCCCCCTCCCCCTCTCCCCCTCCCCCTCCCCTTCCCCTCCCCCCACTCCATACCCCTCAACTCCCCTTATCCTCACCCTCCCTCCATCCCTCCCTCCATCCCTCCCTCCCCCTTCCTCCCTAGGAGATAGATTTAAACTTTAAAATGTGAACGGGACCTAAGGTGACAAGGTGACATGTTCTGAGTAAATATGTAATTTGATAATGTTTGATTAATAAAACTATTTAAAATACCTCGAACAATATCACCGTCTATCAGTGGTGCGATAATGTAAGGTGTCAGTTGAACGTGAATTGATGTATAACGATGAGGGAATAGTATGTTTACATGTTGGAATGTTTCAGATATGCACCTTATGTTGTCCGCTGTAAATCTGTCTTTCAAAACTGTTATAAAATGTAAGTGAAATTTTTTTGCGTGTCTTATTACAGAAAATCCATGACAATCTGATTAAAATTAGGAAATGAGTTTTGTATACCACTTTTATGACCAACTGTATCAATCTGATTGTGTAAGTATGGATGTTAACATTAATCGAAGTTCGTTCCATCACATCTCCTAAAATATTTTCTAAAACAACGGCGTAAAATGTGCAGATTATTTAACCCCAATTTATTATTTAAATCCAAAGGCTAAAACCTGTTTCATAACTTCAAACTTTACATGCACGCCAACCTTCAAAATTAAATAGCCAAACATCATGTTATAGGAAAGATGTTCTCAAGCTGGAGAGGGTTCAGAGATGATTCACGAGGGTGTTGCCAGGACTAGAGGGTGTGAGCTATGGGGAGAAGTTGAGTACGCTGGGACCCTATTCCTTGGAGCGCAGGAGGATGAGGGGGTGATCTTATAGAGGTGTACAAAATCATGAGAAGAATAGATCGGGCAGATCTATTAAGAGAGCGCCGCCGCCAAATACCAAAGATACTAGAGGAGCAAGATAGACCACTCGACCCTAAAAACCGTAGTGCGCCACGGCGCCATTTTAGTAGGCAGAAACTTGCAGAAACATTTTAAAAGGAAAATAACAAAAATCTGTGCATTGGTAGATGAGATATATTCTGCATTTTAATGGTGTCATCACACATACTGTTCCGCCAAAACTCTGTTTACACTGCGAGAGGCGGATTTTGCTTACTAAAATAGCTCCTTTGCCTACTTCAGTATAGGTGATTTCGACTGAGTGGTCTATCTTGGAGAGAGGGAATGGGTGACGTTTCGTGTCGAGACCGTTCTTCAGACTGTCTGAAGAAGGGTCTCGACACGAAACGTCACCCATTCCTTCTCTTCGGAGATACTGCCTGACCTGCTGAGTTACTCCAGCATTTTGTGACACCTTAGATTTCTACCAGCATCTGCAGTTAATTTCCTACACGAGTGGTCCATCTTGCGCCGCTCCAGTATCTTTGCCAAACACATTCCTCTCATTCCCATGGTTCAGTGACGTGGTGGACGCTGAACATTTACGGTCGCGTACACAATCTGTTGGGCCTTTCTCCTGGGATTCTTCTCCGCCTTGCTCGAAGCTGGATTGTCCGCAGGAGCGGGATGTCTCAATGCGGAGTACACCACCGATTCTTCATTTCCTCCTGCTGCCGCCCCACTCTCTCCGGCACCGTGACCCGAATGGTGATTCCTGTTCGACCTTTGGATATTCAGGTCAGCATAGATGATATTTTTCGATGTGTCATTGCCCTGCAACGCAACGGGTTATTTGTTAGAAGATTTGAAACCTAAACAAGATCGGAAATTGTCCAGCACAACGTCCCTCTTCCAAAGTCCAAAACTCTGTGTGGTTTCAACCGCAATTAGTGTTGGTTTGTGGATTATTTCTTGCAAGGTTTACGAGGGTGTTGCCAAGACTAGAGGGTGTGAGCTACAGGGAGAGGTTGAGTAGGCTGGGTCTCTATTCCTTGGAGCGCAGGAGGATGAGGGGGTGAGCTTATAGAGGTGTATAAAATCATGAGAGGAATAGATGCACAGAGTCTCTTGTCCTGAATAGGTGAATCGAGGAACAGAGGACATAGGGTCAAGGTGAAGGGGAAAGGATTTAATAGGAATCTACGGGGTAACCTTTTCCACACAAAGGATGGTTGGTGTACGGAACCAGTTGCCAGAGGAGATAGTTAGAAACATACAAACATAGAAAATAGGTGCAGGAGGAGGCCATTCGGCCCTTCGATCCAGCACCGCCATTAATTGTGATCATGGCTGATCATCCACAATCAGTACCCCGTTCCTGCCTTCTCCCCATACCCCCTGACTCCACTATCTTTGAGCTCTATCTAGCTCTCTCTTGAAAGCATCCAGAGAATTGGCCTTCACTGCCTTCTGAGGCAGAGAATTCCACAGATTCACAACTCTTTGAGTGAAAAAGTTCTTCCTCATCTCCGTTCTAAATGGCCTACCCCTTATTCTTAAACTGTGCGTGGCCCCTGGTTCTGGACTCCCCCAACACCGTGAACGTGTTTCCTACCTCTTGCGTGTCGAATCCCTTAATAATCTTATATGTTTCTATAAGATCCCCTCTCATCCTTCTAAATTCCAGCCAATACAAGCCGAGTCGCTCCATTCTTTCAACATATGACAGTCCCGCCATCCCGAGAATTAACCTGGTGAACCTACGCTGCGCTCCCTCAATAGAAAGAATACCCTTCCTCAAATTTGGAGACCATAACAGCACACAAACGTGGAACACTGGGGAGCATAGCTATACTGTGAGAGGGGAAGAGTTTAATGGAGATATGCGGGCCAAGTTTTTTTTACACAGAGGTTGGTGGGAGCCTGGAACGAAATTGCCATGGGGGGTTGTGGAGGCGGTACGTTAATGGCGTTTAAGAGGCTGATGCATAAGCACAGGGAAGTGCAGAGAATAGAGGGATATGGATCATGCACAGGCAGATGAGATTAGTTTAACTTGACATCATGTTGGGCAGAAACGTTGTGGGCAGAAACATTGTTCCTGTGTTCTATATTAGAAACATCGAAACATAGAAACATGGAAAATAGGTGCAGGAGGAGGCCATTTGGCCCTTCGAGCCAGCACCGCCATTCATTGTAGGTAGACACAAAACGCTGGAGTAACTCAGTGGGCCAGGCAGCGTCTCAGGAGAGAAGGAATGGGTGACGTTTCGGGTCGAGGCCCTTATCATATCATATCATATCATATATATACAGCCGGAAACTGGCCTTTTCGGCCCTCCAAGTCCGTGCCGCCCAGCGATCCTCGCACATTAACACTATCCTATACCCACTAGGGACAATTTTTACATTTACCCAGCCAATTAACCTACATACCTGTACGTCTTCTTCAGACTGAATAGAAAATAAGTGCAGGAGGAGGCTTATTTGGACCTTCGAGCCAGCAACGCCATTCATTGTGATCATGGCTGATCTTCCACATCAGTAACCCGTGCCTGCCTTCTCCCCATACCCCTTGATTCCACTAGCCGCTCGAGCTCTATCCAACTCTCTTTCAAATTCATCCAGTGAATTGGCCTCCACTGCCTTCTGTGACAGAGCATTCCACAAATTCACAACTCTATGGGTGAAAAAGTTTCTTCTCACCTCAGTTTTAAATGGCCTCCCCTTTATTGTTAGACTGTGTGGCCCCTGGTTCTGGACTCCCCCAACATTGGGAACATTTTTATTTGACTACTTACCTGATCACATTCTTCAGTTCTGTTTCCTTTATCTGTAATATATTGTAAACAAGATCATTATTTCAAACCCAGAAACAAATTAACTACCAATAATGAAATTCGATTTCATTCAATAGAAGATGGGGCCTATGAGAATATAGTTCGTTCATTAACATAACTTATCTCTTCATTAACATAACCTTTCTCTTACAAAATCACATTTTCTCTGTACAATTGTTTTTCTTTAATATAGAGTCATAAGGCATCGAAACAAGTTGTCCCTCCCCCAACTTCCCCATGTCGATCAAGATGCACCATCTACGCCCGTCCCATCTCACGTTTGGTCGCATCTCTCTAAATATTTCGTTGGCACACTGGCCTAGAAGGCTTAGGAAGTTTGTCATGTTCCCTCCAACTCCCACCAACTTCTGCAGCTGCACCGTAGAAAGCATTTTATCCGGATGCATCACAGCTGGGTCTGGGAACAGCTCCATCAAAGACCGCAAGAAATTTCATCGAATTGTGGACGCAGCCCAGACCATCACACAAAAACCACCATCCTTCTTATTGACTCCATTTATACCTCACGCTGGCTCGGCAAGACCAACAGCATAACCAAGGACCACAACTGACGCCCTGGCCCTGAGAGTCATAGAAAATAGGTGCAGGAGGAGGCAGAAACGTTGTGGGCAGAAACATTGTTCCTGTGTTCTATATTGGAAACATAGAAACATGGAAAATAGGTGCAGGGGGAGGCCATTTTGGCCCTTCGAGCCAGCACCGCCATTCATTGTAGGTAGACACAAAATGCTGGAGTAACTCAGCGAGTCAGGCAGCGTCTCAGGAGAGAAGGAATGGGTGACGTTTCGGGTCGAGACCCTTCTTCAGACTGAATAGAAAATAAGTGCAGGAGGAGGCTATTTGGCCCTTCGAGCCAGCACCGCCATTCATTGTGATCATGGCTGATCATCCACAACCAGTAACCCGTGCTTGCCTTCTCCCCATACCCCTTGATTCCACTAGCCCCTCGAGCTCTATCTAACTCTCTTTTAAATTCATCCATTGAATTGGCCTCCACTGCCCTCTGTGGCAGAGAATTCCACAAATTCACAACAAATTCTCTGGGTGAAAAAGTGTTTTTTCTCACCTCAGTTTTAAATGGCCTCCCCTTTGTTCTTAGACCGTGTGTGGCTCCTGGTATAGTCGGGGGAGAGGGAGATACAGAGATAAGGAAGTGCAAGGTATGGGAACGAGACATCAAAGGGGGTGGAGATCAAGGAAGAGGGGTTCTCGTTCTCGTTCTCACACTTTACATTTTCTTATCTCTGTGTATCTCCCTCTCCCCTGACTCTCACTCTGAGAAGGGTCTCGACCCGAAACGTCACCCATTCCTTCTCTCCAGAGATGCTGCCTGTCCCGCTCCGTTACTCCAGCATTTTGTGTCTAAACCGCTTTCTGTAGTTCCTTCCTACACATTGAGATAATAAATTTGCTGCAAATTTAATAATTCTCCTGTGTCATGTTTCTTCACTCCCTCCACATTCGGAACTTGTGCGCCTCGTATTCCCCTGTTAAAAGCTTCCTCGAGTCGTTTTATGGACCAATAACTCCTGCTGGCATTTTATACGCATAAACAAGATTCTTTCTCGCTTCTGATTAGTGCAAAATAAACTCCACAATCTGTGCAATACATTCAGTTTTTTGAAGAAAACACAAAATGCTGGAGTAACAGCGTGTCAGGCAGCATTTCTGGAGAATGGGACGGTGGCACAGCGGTAGAGTTGCTGCCTCACAGCGCTAGAGACCCGGGTTCGATCCCGACTACGGGCACTGTCTGTACGGAGTTTGTACGTTCTCCCCGTGACCTGCGTGGGTTCCCCCAGAGATCTTCGGTTTCCTCCCGCACTCCAAAGATCCACAGGTTTGTAGGTTAATTGGTTTGGTATAAATGTAAAAAGTGTCCCTAGTGTGCGTACGATTGTGTTGATTTGCAGAGATCGCTGGTCGGTGCGGAGTCGCTGGGCCGAATGGCCTGCTTCCGCTCTGTATCGCTGAAATAAACTAAACTAACACATGGACATGGAAAAAACTGCAGATGCTGGACACCTCCGCTCAGTCCGTCTTAAACCTGCCTGATATCCCGGTGGATCAGCACTTCAACTCGCCCTCCCACTCCCAACCCGAACTTTCTGTCCTGGACCTCCTCCGTTGTCAGAGTGAGGCCCAGCGCAAATTGGAGGAACAGCACCTCATATTTCGCTTGGGCAGTTTACACCCTAGCGGTATGAACATTGACCTCTCTAACTTCAGATCGCCCCTGCTTTCCCTCTCTCTCCATCCCCTCCTCTTCCCAGTTCTCCCACTAGTCTTCCTGTGTCCGATTACATCCTATCTTTGACCTGCCCCCTCCCCCGACATCAGTCTGAAGAAGGTATCACAAAATGTTGGAGTAACTCAGCGGGTCTGGCAGCATCTAGGAGAGAAAGAATGGGTGACGTTTCTGGTCGAGGCCCTTCTTCAGACTGATGTCAGGGGAGCGGGCGGAACAAAGAAAGAATATAGTTGGAGACAGGAAGACAGTGGGAGAACTGGGAAGTGGGAGGGGGGGGGGGGGGAGCGAGGGACAGAGGAACTATCTAAATTATGAAGCTACTCAGTCTGAAGAAGAGTCTCGACCCGAAACGTAGCCCATACCTTCTCTCCCGAGAAGCTGCCTGTCCCGCTGAGTTACTCCAGCATTTTGAGTCCACCTTAAACTAGCAAATGGACAGGACCTTTAGAGCCCAGAAGATCTAATCCTTCTTGGATTTCCCTGCTGCGTTTTAGTGCATGCGTTTTCGTACCAAGGAAATTGCTTCCATGTTATTACCTGGAGATCTACAGCGGCGTCGCAGATAAATGGTCAGAATGAGTGCCATGGCCAGCAACGCTAAAGCCAAGCTTCCAAACACCGACAGAAGGATATTCTTTAGATTAGAAGACAATTCCTGGCCGCCCTGACCAGACCCTGTTGAGAAATAAAACACGGGTAAAAGACGCAGCCACATGTAACTGTGCAGGCCAAATCAATTTATATATTTTTAAGGCGGAGATTGATAGATTCGCGATTGGTACGGGTGTCAGGTGTTATGGAGAGAAGGCATTAGTGTGGGATTTTTCTTTAGTTGAGCTTTAGAAACATTGAAACATAGAAAATGGGTGCAGGAGGAGGCCATTTGGCCCTTCGAGTTAGCGCCGTCATTCCCTGTGATCATGGCTGATCGTCCACCCGTGCCTGCCTTCTCCCCATATCCCTCGATTCCCCGAGGCACCTCGAGCTCTATCTAACTCTCTTTTAAATTAACCCCGTGAATTGGCCACCACTGCCTTCTGTAATTTAGTGGAGAGATGCAGCGCGGAAACAGGCCCTTCGGCCCACCGAGTCCGCACCGACCAGCGATCACGGCACGCTAACTAAGAATAAGGGGAGGCCATTTAAAACTGAGATGAGGAAAAACTTTTTCAGTCAGAGAGTTGTGAATCTGTGGAATTCTCTGCCTCAGAAGGCAGTGGAGGCCAATTCTCTGAATGCATTCAAGAGAGAGCTAGATAGAGCTCTTAAGGATAGCGGAGTCAGGGGGGTATGGGGAGAGGGCAGGAACGGGGTACTGATTGAGAATGATCAGCCATGATCACATTGAATGGTGGTGCTGGCTCGAAGGACCGAATGGCCTCCTCCTGCACCTATTGTCTATTGTCTATTGTCATAACACACAGGTGATAATTTACATTGACACCAAGCCAATTGTCCTGCAATTCTGCACGTCTCTGGAGTGCTACACCCCAGCGGTATGAATATTGACTTCTCTAATTCCAAATAACCCTCTCTCCGTCCCTCCCCGCCCTCGTTCTCTCACGTTTCTTTGTCCTCTTGATTAATTTTACTGATTGCGTGCCTCCTTGTCACCTCCACCTCAGCCCAACACCAACGTCTTGGTCAACAGGCCTGCTTTGACCTGTCGTTTTCACACCTCACGTGCTCTTTGCCCCCTTCCATATCCCCCTCTACTGACTCTCAGTCTGAAGAAGGGTCTCGACCCGAAACGTCACCCGTTCCTTCTCTCCAGAGATGCTGCCTGACCCGCGGAGTCTATCTATGTGTTGTCTATCTAAAGGCAGGCGGAGATAGACACAAAAACCTTCTTCAGACTGAGAGTCAGGGGAGAGGGAGATTAGAGATTTGAAAGGGTGCAAAGAGCATGTGAGGTGTGAAAACGACAGATCAAAGCAGACGCTTATTCAAGACGATGAATGGTTCTGAAGAAGGGTCTCGAACCGAAACGTCACCCATTGCTTCTCTCCAGAGATGCTGCCTGTCCCGCTGAGTTGCTCCAGCTATCTTCGGTTTAAACCAGCATCTGCATTTCCTCACATCTTCCCATCTCCACCCCTTTCTGCTTTCCAAAGAGACCGTTCGCTCCGCAACACCCTGGTTAACTCATTCCTTCCCACCCAAACCTCCCCCTCCCCGGGTACCTTCCCCAGCAACCACAGGAGATGCAACACCTGTCGCTATACCTCCTCCATCGACTCTGTCCAGGGACCCCGACAGTCTTTTCAAGTGAGGCCGAGGTTCACTTGCACCTCCTCCAACCTCATCCACTGTGTCCGTTGTTCAAAGCGTGGACTCTTGTACATCGGCGACACCAAACGCAGACTGGGCGATCATTTCGCGGAACACCCTCGCTCAGCCGGCCTGGACCTACCAGATCTCCCGGTTGCCAAACACTTTAATTCTCCTTCCCATTCCCACACTGACCTGTGAAGAATTCCACAGACCTCTGGGTGGAAAATAATTCTTCTCACCTCAGTCTTAAATGGTGTCCCCTTTAGACAATAGACAATAGGTGCAGGAGGAGGCCATTCGGCACTTCGAGCCAGCACCGCCATTCAATGTGATCATGGCTGATCATTCTCAATCAGTACCCCGTTCCTGTCTTCTCCCCATACCCCCTGACTCCGTTATCCTTAAGAGCTCTATCAAGCTCTCTCTTGAATGTATTCAGAAAATTGGCCTCCACTGCCCTCTGAGGCAGAGAATTCCACAGATTTACAACTCTCTGACTAATTTTTTCCCCCTCATCTCCGTTCTAAATGGCGTACCCCTTAGTCGTAAACTGTGGCCCCTGGTTCTGGACTCCCCCAACATTGGGAACATTTTTCCTGCATCTAGCTTGTCCAGTTCTTTTATAATTTTATACGTTTGTACAAAATCCCCTCTCATCCTTCTAAACTCAAGTGAATACATGCCCAGTCTTCCCACGCTGACCTTTCTGTCCTGGGCCTCCTCCACTGTCAGAGTGAGGCTAAACGCAAATTGGAGGAACAGCATCTCATAATTCGCTTGGGCAGCTTACACCCCAGTGGTATGAATATTGACGTCTCTAACTTCAGGTAACCCCAGCATTCCCTCTCTCTCTACCCCTCCCCCACCCAAGTCACACCAGCTTCGCGTTTTCACCCAAGGACGAAACAACTGCATGTTTCCTTTATCATGGTTACTTTGATTTTGGCACATCTTTCATTCATAGAACATAGAAACATAGAAAATAGGTGCAGGAGTAGGCCATTCGGCCCTTCGAGCCTGCACCGCCATTCAATATGATCATGGCTGATCATCCAACTCAGTATCCCGTACCTGCCTTCTCTCCATACCCCCTGATCCCTTTAGCCACAAGGGCCACATCTAACTCCCTCTTAAATATAGCCAATGAACTGGCCTCAACTACCTTCTGTGGCAGAAAATTCCACCGACTCACCACTCTCTGTGTGAAGAAATGTTTTCTCATCTCGGTCCTAAAAGACTTCCCCCTTATCCTTAAGCTGTGACCCCTTGTTCTGGACTCCCCCAACATCGGGAACAATCTTCCCGCATCTAGCCTCTCCAACCCCTTAAGAATTTTATATGTTTCAATAAGATCCCCCCTCAGTCTTCTAAATTCCAGCGAGTACAAGCCTAGTCTATCCAGTCTTTCTTCATATGAAAGTCCTGCCATCCCAAGGATCAATCTGGTGAACCTTCTCTGTACTCCCTCTAAGGCTAGAATGTATTTCCTCAGATTAGGAGACCAAAACTGTACACAATACTCCAGGTGCGGTCTCACCAAGGCCCTGTACAACTGCAGCAGAACCTCCCTGCTCCTATACTCAAATCCTCTTGCTATGAATGCTAACATACCATTCGCTTTCTTCACTGCCTGCTGCACCTGCACGCTTGCTTTCCATGACTGGTGCACCATGACACCCAGGTCACGTTGCATCTCCCCTTTTCCTAATTGGCCACCATTCGTTGTTCTTTATCACTCTATGCCATCGCCTGTCTCTCGTTTCCCTTCGCCCAAACTCGTCTGAAGAAGGATCTCGACCTGAAACGTCACCCATTCCTTCTCTCCAGAGATGGTGCCTGTCCCGCTGAGTTACTGTAGATTTTTTTATGCGTCTATCTGCAGTTCCTTCCTACACACAAAGGCAAGTGGAGGCGGATTAAGAATGGTCTTAAGAACAGTAAAGATAAAGTTAAGGTAACTGAAACTTACGTGTGACTGTGACTGCCGTACTGATACATGTGACTCTGACTGCTGTGCCGCTACCATGAAATATTCCCCCCTTCATAAATGTCACTTGGCAGTGATACCTTCCTGTATCGTTCATTTTGAGTTCAGTGATTTCGATAGATTCACTTAGAATTCCGGTTGAACTAAATTTCAGAACGCGACCATAATAGTCGCCGCTCGTGTTGTGGACGGTCCGAGTTTCCGTGTCCACGTACCAACTAATGGCGCCAAGTTCATTGTTTCGCTTGCCAACCAATGCACAATTTAACCGCACAGTCCCGCCTTCAGTAACTGTGACCTGCGACGGTGATTGTCTGATCGATTCATCGGATCCAACAGCTCCTGAAAGCAGAAATAATCTTATAGATTCGGCGCTGGCCTTTCGGCCCATCCAGCCAATGCCATCCGTGACAACCGGCTACACAATCCCATTTACCCGCGTTGGGATCGTGGTCTTAGCGTTTCAAGTGCTTGGCGAGACGCCTCTTAAACGTCGTAAGGCAACCCGGGTTCGATCCCGACCCCGGCCGCTGTCTGTCTGTGTGGAGATTTCACTTCTCCCCAGTGACCGCGCGGGATTACTCCGGGTACACCGGTTTCCACCCACATCCCATAGACGTGCAGGTGTGTAGGTTAATCGCCCTCTGTAAATGTCTCCCGATGTGTGGTGAGGTGATGCGGAAGTGGAATAACATCGTGGTGTGAATGAACTAGCGTGGAGCTCGCCTTTGACAACGTTAAGTTCAATTTTCTAACACATCGCCCATTTTCCAATTGATCTGTGTCATGCTGTCTTCTAGAAGAATCTGTCTTGCTATTTACACAACAGCACTAAATTTTAAAAAATCAAAATATCCCACTTTCAACCCCGGGTCTAACTGAATGACGGAATACACCAGAGGGCGTGTGTCTCTCTCTCTCTCTCTCTCTCTCTCTCTCTCTCTCCCTCTCTCTCTCTCTCTCCCTCCCTCTCTCTCTCTCTCTCTCTCCCTCTCCCTCCCTCTCCCTCCCTCTCCCTCCCTCTCCCTCTCTCCCTCCCTCTCCCTCCCTCTCCCTCCCTCTCCCTCAAAGACTTTATTCAGCACAATCACATGATACATCACATCAAAACCACAATCAGAGGTTACAAAACATCAGGTAATCATTATAATACAACATTGCCTTCATTATTTACAATGCTCTCAACCCCCCGCGGTGACCAGCGTTCACGGAAGGCCTCCAGAGTCCCCGTGATCACCGCGTGTTCCCTCTCTAGGGACACGCGCGCACGGACGTAGGCCCGGAAGAGGGGGAGGCAGCCGACTCTGGCAAGACCATCGACCGCCCGCTGCCTGGACCCACGAATGGCCATCTTGGCCAGGCCCAGGAGCAAACCGACAGGGAAATCCCACCCTCCTGACCGGCCCTCCCCACTCCCAGCCCTGAGCCCAAACACCAGGATCGTAGGACTGAAATGCAGCCAAAACTTGAGGAGCAACCCCTTCAGATACTCATACAGGGGCAGCAACCTCACACACTCCATGTACATGTGGAACACGGACTCTTCCTCGCCGCAGAAAATACAGGCGGCCGGCGTGTCCGTGAACCGGCTCAAAAATTTATTACACACAACGGCTCTGTGCAACACTCTCCACCCCAGGTCCCCGATGTAAAGGGGGAGGACACCCTTGTAGAGAGACCTCCACTGGGGACCACCCCCGCCATCAGGTGGTAACACGGATCGCCACGGCGTATCCGGACGGAAGACGAAGGCGAGGAGGTGCAGAGTGTGCAGGAGCATCCTATACAGTAAACGTCTGCCTGCATCACGGAACGGCACGCTGGGCATCTGGGAGAGGCGGCTCAAGTTGTGTGGGGCCGGCTCCCGGGAAATATTCCGGAGCCTGGGCCCGATGAGCAGTTCCGGCGGAGCGGGGGTAAGCTCGGCCGGAATCACTCCAAGCTCACGCCGCTCCCCAACACCCACCGCGACAGCGTGAGGACCGGCTCCCACCACAGCCACAACACCCCCCTCCCCCTGAGGAGCAACGCGCTGACTGAAGATGACCAAATTCCTCACTCTCAACACATCGCGGTAAAAGCTTGGCATGTCCCGTGTGGCGGGTCGGCTGATGCCCGCCACCGGGAGCCGCCAAACCCCCCTTAGGCACTGGCCCTGGCGGAAAAAATACGTGGCCAGAGCGTGCCACCTGGGAGGGTGCTCCGCGTACACGTACCTCCGCAGAGTCCTGAGACGGAGAGCCGCCACCTGGGTACGCACGCATACCAAGGACTGGCCACCCTCCTCTAGCGGGAGACTCAGGACTGCGGCTGAGACCCAGTGTTTCCTCCCTCCCCAAAAGAAATCCACTAACCTCTTCTGTACAGCATTTACAAAGGTAGAGGGCGGGACAAGAGTGGCCAGCCGGTACCATAACATTGAGGCCACCAGCGGTTTATGACCAGCACCCTACCCTGGAAAGAAATAACCCTAAGCAAGCCTGACCAGCGTCCCAGCCGGGCGACGACTTTCGTCTCTAGCTCCTGCCAGTTCGCCGGCCAAGCATCCTCAGTGGGACTCAGGTAGATCCCCAGGTAGAGGAGGTGCGTGGTACTCCACGCATAATCCTTCATCTCTTCCGGCAGGGAGTCCACCTGCCACTGGCCCACTAGAAGTCCGGAGCACTTACTCCAGTTGATCCTAGCGGACGAAGCAGCTGAGAACACCTGCTGGCATTCGTGCATCCTCCGCAGGTCAACAGGATCAGTGAACGTAAGGAGAATGTCATCGGCATAGGCCGAGAGAACCACCTCCACCCCCAGTCCTGGTAGAACCAGGCCTGCCAACCGCCTCCTAAGAAGACACAGGAATGGCTCCACACAGACCGAGTACAACTGCCCAGACATGGGGCACCCCTGGCGTACCCCCCTCCCAAAGCGAATGGGAGCCAACAATGCACCGTTAATCTTCACGAGACACTCTGCTGCGGTGTACAAAAGCCGGACCCGGGCCACAAAATGCGGTCCAAAACCGAACGCTTGCAGTGTCCCGAAGAGGTAATCATGGTCCACCCTGTCAAAAGCCTTCTCCTGATCCAGGGATAGAAAGGCAGCTGACTGACCAGTGCCCTGGGCCAGATGGATCAGGTCCCTAACCAAATGGATGTTATCTTGGATGGACCGACCAGGGACTGTATAGGACTGGTCAGGGTGGATCATTTGGGATAGTACGGAGCCCAGGCGATTTGCCATTGCCCGTGCAAAAACTTTATACTCTGTACAGAGGAGAGAGACCGGGCGCCAGTTCTTCAACAGGCGGAGTTCGCCCTTCTTGGGTAGCAGGACAACGACTGCCCTGCGCCACGAGAGGGGCATCTCCCCGGTCGCCAGGCTCTCCCCCAGAACCTTCATGTAGTCACCCCCCAGGACATCCCAGAAGGCTCTAACAAACTCAACCGTCAGCCCATCCAGCCCAGGGGACTTACCCCTTCTGAGCTGGTGCAGGGCACCAGTCACCTCCTCCAATGATAAGGGGTCATCAAGCTGTTCAACCACCCCTCTATCTATAGTCGGTAGCCTCTCCCACAGAACCCGCTGAGCCTCTCCGCTGACACCATCCGCAGAGAACAGCGTTCCATAAAAGGACCGAACTAATGCACTAATCCCCACTGGGTCTGTGGCCGAGGAGCCATCGTCAGCGAGCAGCTCGACGAGCTGTTTGCGGGCTCCTCGCCCTTTCTCCAGAGAGAGAAAGAAAGGTGAAGCCCGGTCCAGATCATGCAGCATCTGGACTCGCGACCTCACGTAAGCACCTCGGGACCGCTCAAGCTGCAGGTCCCTCAGCGCTTCCTTCCTCTCCTGAAACTCTCCCCACTCACAGGAGTCCTCACCGACCCGGCCCAAGCGAGACTCTGCGTCGAGTAACTCCTTCTCGAGTCGCTCGACTGCCGCGTCCCGCCTTCTGGTCGACCCTCCCGTGTAGTCCTGACAGAAAAGACGGATGTGAGCTTTCCCCACATCCCACCACTGCTTAAGGGAAGGGAAGCCCCTCTGCCTCTCTCTCCACTTCACCCAGAACCGCCTGAAAGACTCCCGGAATCGGCGATCCTCCAGCAGCTGGTTATTAAAGTGCCAGTACGCGGACCCAGCCCGTGTGCGCGCTGGAATAAAATCCACTCGCACCAGGCAGTGGTCCGAACATGGCACCGTCCGCATAGAGGCCGCCGAGACCCGGGAGACATACGCTCTGGAGATGTACACACGGTCGATACGGGAACCACCCCCCTCAGACCTCCGCGAAAACGCGTTGGAATCAGGGTGGAGATTCCGCCACGCATCAACCAGCTCGAAAGATTCAATCACACCTCTCAACTTCTTCGCCACTGCAGGGGCACACTGAATACCAGAGCGATCTCGCGTCTCAAGGGTACAATTGAAATCCCCCCCAAGGAAGACACACTCTCCGCAATCAATGGTGCTCAGCAGAGCAGTCACCTCCTGAAGTAACCGCGCTTGCATCGTGCCGGTGCTGGGGGCGTACACGTTAATGAAATGTAACGGCACGCCATCCAGGATCACGGCCAGATAGAGCAAACGGCCTGGCACAACTTCCTGCACCTTCACAATCTCTGGCTGGAAAGTCGGGGCCAACAGGAAAGCCACCCCACTTGACTTTGTACTGAGGTGGCTCATGTAGACCCCCCCCTCCCACTCCAGGACCCAGGTGGGCTCATCACTAACAACAGTGTGCGTCTCTTGTAGAAAGCTCACTGCATACTTCCCCTCTCTGAGGACCGATTGATGGTGAAACCTACGAAGGTCCCCCCTTCCACCGTTTATATTTAGGCTAACTACTGTGAACTTGAACGCTCACTAGACTTATTCCTCACGCTCCTTGTGGGAGTGAAGCCCCTCTCTTTTAGGAGCTTCAAAAACTCCCCGAATTGACGCTTATCACAAGCACTTAGAGCATTATCCCTACTGTTAAGGATAGCACTAAGTGTCCGGATAGTTCCCCCCAGGTCTGGCCACCGTTCGGTAGCTAGCCGGACTTTGCTCCTACTGTGCTGATGTTCATGCAAAAACTCTCGAATCTCAATGATGCCGGCCGCTCGAGCCACAGCACTGGAGTCCTGGCATTCTGCCAACCCACTGACACCTGAAGCAACATCTTCCTCCTCCCTGCACTCAAGGTCATGGCCCAGATTTGGCAGACTGCCACTGGCTGCCAGCTCGCTCTCTTCACTGTGTAAGCTGGCTCCAACACCCTCCCCCCCCTCCGGCATGATCCCACCCCCGGGATCAATGTCGAGGGAGAGTCCTGACACCTCCAACAGCGATGAGCCGGCCAGTGTATGGCCAGGCTCCTGCACACTCTCCCCGCCCTCTACAACTGGGCCTGGGGAAGAACAAAACCAGGGCGCCCCCAGGGCCCGCGGTCCACCTTCACCCCCGGAATCTGACTGAGAGACATGACCCGCAACAGCCCCGTCCCCCTCCGCATCCAGGGAACCCACTCCCCCAGCATCACCCAGAGAGTCTCCATCCTCCACCACCAGGGGAGTACCCTCACTGGGGCCCACTGAAGGAGCCAGTGTTTCTGGACTCTCCCCTACTTCCTCAGTCTGTGGGGCAGCACACCCCTCAGTTACTCTCATAGTTCTAATGAGGAGCATAGGCTGGGAAACCACCCCTACAACCGAGACCCCCCCTTCGGGTTGTCCCTGCTCGTCCTCCCTCCCAGGGGACACATTCCCAGGGCAGCCAACCCCAACATCTTGTGAGATATCACCCTCTGAAGGCCCCTGGGACGAAAGGGCAACCCCCGGCCTAGAGGACACTAGTCGTGGATCACCATCCTCTACCGGAGTGGAGGGTCTCGGGGCAGGCAGCCCCCTGGCCTTATGCCCAGGGCCATCCTCTTCCTCACCAGACGCACGCCTCCTCTTTACCCCCACGGCGGGCGGTGGTTCGGTGACCTCCATAAAGGAGGAGTCCTCCACCTCCACACTGCCAGCTTCCTCTCTTTCATCCCTTTGATCAGCCACCGCAGATCCCAACAGGAACTCCCCCGCCCCCTCCCGTACCTCCTCAGCTCCTTGCTGAGCCCCGCCAGGTGCCCCCTGGACCTCTCCGGGCCCAACAGGCAGCCTTTGGGTGGGCTCAGGTGTGGGCGTGGGCCCATCCGTTTGCGATTGTTTCGCTTTAAGATTTCGCGTTTTCCTCGTGGGCTTCTTCCCCTTCTGCACGTGCCATTCCCCCTCCTCCTCCTCGCCCTCCCCCTGCACCTCTCCGCCAAGCTCCGCCGCAGGTACAGGGACATGGGGGTCGAGGGGCAGTGCTGCCCTGGGCCGCCAAGGTGGAACCAGCAGCCCCGGGTGGGCCAGCAGTGTCTCCCCGGGTCACCGAGGTGGAACTGGCAGCCCTGGGTGGGCCAGCAGTGTTTTCCTGGGCTGCAGCGTTGGGATTTCTCGCAGCACCCCGGCCATTGGGACAATCCCTGCGGAAGTGCCCGAACTCTTTACACGCATGACACCGTGCTTCCCCCCAACTCCAATACACGCGGTATTGGAGCCCCGCATTCTTAACGACAAAACTTCCCTCCGCGCCCATCCCTAATCCTACTTCCATGTACACCCGCCTCTTAAATGTATAGCTCCTTTGGAGACGAGTGCTGCTGCGCCAGGTCTGTTTAAGCCTAGTCAGCCTGGACCGCACCTCCCCAATCTCTGCCAGGTGTGGGCCAAGGAGCGCATCCCGGATGAAAGTGGGAACGTTGCGCAGGAGAACCGGTCGCACGGTGGACACCCATGGTTCCACCGGTACAAAGATCCCCCTCACTATAAGCCCCTTCTCCAAAGCTAGGGCCACATCCTGCTGTTCCTTTAGGATGAACTGACATTTACCCCATCCAACCTCAGCAGAGGCAATCTCGTCCTTCTTGAAGAGATCAAACAGGCTCTCCGCTAATTCCTCCTTGGACCACCGGTCCCCGGTTTGGACCGTGATCCCGTACTCGAGCCCCCCCAAGTTGACATAGGGCTCCTCCTCGAGTGACACCGGAGCGCAGCGAAGCCACACCTGCGTAGCTCCGACCCTGACCCCGACCCCGAGCTGCTGCAATCCTGACAGGGGTACAGAACAACACCCGAAACAACAGCAGTCCTCGCACAAAAACGCTCTCAGAGTCAGTCTCAGTCTAAAGAGCGGCAGAAGCAGTTCTCTCCAGTCGAGCAAAGGAACACGCCCACGCTTTTCCTCACCGCCGAGTGCAGCTTTTGGGGCTTTCTGAGGCCTTTCGAGCCCCTCCGGAATCTGCCAGATTTTGAAAAGTACCTTCACTTTGTTGAGCCCGAAGTCCCAGTCCGGGCACAATGTTATGGAAGCTGGATTGTGGAGCTAGAATCGCCACAAACACCACATCTTCCCAACTCCCAGTCTCCAGGTACGATTGGCAATCCGCCAGCCACTGCCGCTCCCACAGCTCTGCAGACAAGCGCTGGAGCTCCTCACTAAATGGAGAAATCCTTCGACAAAGGAAAGTTTCCGAAGTCCAACGTTCACTCAAACTTCGAACTCCGACTGCCTCTGTCCCTCTTCCTTCGACACACTCTTCAAAGGCTGCTTCAATCCTCTCAGCCACCGGAGCAGAGAGCAACACAACCTCTCTCAACCTCTC
>NC_135971.1:12644815-12679630 GCF_053455715.1 Rhinoraja longicauda | reverse complement strand
CCCGTTTTCTCTCTCTATCCTTTCTTAAAAAGTGGGATAACATTAGCTACCCTCCAATACAAGGGAACTGATCCTGAATCTACAGAACATTGGAAAATGATCACCAATGCGTCCACGATTTCTAGAGCCACTTCTTTAAGTACTCTGGGATGCAGACCATCAGGCCCTGTGGATTAATCAGCCTTCATTCCCTTCAGTCTACCCAACACCATTTCCTGCCTAATGTGAATTTCCTTCAGTTCCTCCGTCACCCTAGGACCTCCATCCACTAGTACATCTGAGAGATTCTTTGTGTCTTCCTTAGTGAAGACAGATCCAAAGTACCTGTTCAACTCGTCTGCCATTTCCTTCAAATTACAGCGAATTGTGGACGCAGCCCAGACCATCACTCAAACCAACCTCCCTTCCATTGACTCCACTTATGCCTCACCCTGCCTCGGCAAGGCCAGCAGCATCATCAAGGACCAGTCTCACCCCCGGTCACTCCCTCTTCTCCCCTCTCCCATCGGGCAAAAGTTGTAGAAGTGTGAAAACGCACACCTCCAGATTCAGGGACAGTTTCTTCTCGGCTGTTATCAGGCAACTGAACCATCCCACCACAACCAGAGAGCAGTCCTGAACTACTATCCACCTCATTGGTGACCCTCGGTCGGACTATCCTTGATCGGACTTCACTGGCTTTACCTTGCACTAAACGTTATTCCCATAACATGTATCTATGCACTGTAAATAGCTCAATTGTAATCATGTATTGTCGTTCTGCTGACTGGTTGGCACACAACAAAAGCTTTTCACTGTACCCCGGATAGACACAGAAATCTGGAGTGTCTCAGCGGGACAGGCAGCATCTCTGGCGATAAGGAATTGGTGACGTTTCGGGTCGTGGCTCTTCTTCAGACCCCTGTACTTCGGTACATGCTCTCTTGTTATCCTCTGTTGCTGTAACACTGTAAAATTCACCGGTGTGGGACGAATAAAGGAATATATTATTATTATTATATTATTATTATTATTATTATATTACATGTGACAATAAACTAAATTGAGTGCAGATCCAGATTATCCTTTTGGGCAATGAACGAAATCCCGAATTCTGAATTTGAGTGAACAATAGACATCTTACTTTTAGACCTGCCACTAAGTGGATTCTTTGAACGCAAATAGTTCAATGGAGTCGTCATGTGTGAAGCAGCTAACTCCCTCCTTCCTCCCGAATAGCGGTCTAGCTTGTTCCTTATGAAGGGGTTTCACAATGATGCACGCAAGACGTTAAAAAAAAAAACGTAGTGCTGGAGGAACTGAACGGGTCAGGCAGCATCTCTGGAGGTAATAACAACGAACAGCAGGTGGTGGTTAATACACACTAGGGCATAAAGTGTTGGGGGTATTTAACAGGTCAGGCAGCGCCTCTGGAGGTGGGAACGAGGAACTGCAGAGGCCAGTTGATGCACATCAGAACATAAAGTGCCGGAGCAACTCAACAAGTTAGGAAGCAAATCTGGAGAACATGAACAGGCGACGTTTCGGGTCTGGACCTCTCTTCAGACGGATTTCCCATGTCTTCCGCAGATGCTGACTGACCTGTTTTTATGTGTTTGTCTCCGCCTGCAGGTTGCTGTTCAAAGATGCAGTGGGGTGTGGTTGCTTGGTACTTTCTGCTATTGTCCGGTAGGTTCACACACACACACACACACACACGCACACACATACACACATACACATACGCGCACACGCACACACGCACACGCACACACACGCACAAATACACCCACACACACGAACACACACACATCTACACACACACACACACATCCACACACACACCAACACATGCAGGCACACACAGGCACACAGACACACACGCGCGCGCACATCCACACACTCATCCACACACTCATCCACACACACACACACACACACACGTACACACACACGCACACACACACACACACACACACACACACACGCATACACACCCACACACATACAGGGACACGCAGGCACACACGCACATAAATAGGGGTCGAGAGAGAGGTGGTGGTTGGGGGGAGTGGGAGTGGGTGAGGGAGAGATTGTGTGGGAGAGGGGAAGGAGAGAGTGAGAGAGAGGGGGGAGGGGGGGGAAGGAGAGAGAGAGAGAGAGAGAGAGAGAGAGAGAGAGAGAGAGAGAGAGAGAGAGAGAGAGAGAGAGAGAGAGAGAGAGAGAGAGAGAGAGGGGGAGGGAGAGAGAGAGAGAGGGAGGGAGAGAGAGAGAGGGAGAGAGAGAGAGGGAGAGAGGGAGGGAGGGAGGGAGGGAGGGAGGGAGGGAGAGAGAGAGAGAGAGAGAGAGAGAGAGAGAGAGAAAAAGTCGAACCAGAAGTGCGGCGGATGCCTCATTATCGCCCCCTGGTGTATTCCGTCGTTCAGTTAGACCCTGGGGTTCAAAGTGGGATATTTTGATTTTTCGAAATTTAGTGGTGTTCTGTAAATGGAAAGATTCTCCAAGAAGACAGCATGACACAGATCAATTGGAAAATGGGCGACGTGTTAGCAAATGGTACTTAACGTTGGCAAAGGCGAGCTCCGCGCTAGTTCATTCACACGCCGATGTTACATAGAAACATAGAAAATAGGTGCAGGAGGAGGCCATTCGGCCAGCACCGCCTTTCATTGTGATCATGGCTGATCATCCACAATTAGTACCCCGTGCCTGCCTTTCCCCCATATTCCTTGATTCCGCTAGCCCTCGAGCTCTATCGAAACTTCTCATCCAGTGATTTGGCCTCCACTGCCCTTTGTGGCAGAGAATTCCACAAATTTACAACTCTCTGGGTAAACAGTTCATTCTCTCCTCAGTTTTAAATGGCCGCCCCTTTATTCTAAGACTGTGCCCCTGGTTCTGGACTCTCCCAATATTGGGAACATTTTTCCTGCATCTAGCTTGTCCAGTCCTTTTATAAACAAAACTGATCTCTCGGTGGCCGAGCACTTCAACTCCCCCTCCCATTCCCAGTCTGACCTTTCTGTCATGGACCTCCTCCAGTGCCATAGTGAGGCCCACCTCAAAGAGACTCCTTTACCTTGAGTTCTCTTATCATATCTGGTTCATTGGACAACATTAAATCCAGCATTGCCTTTTCTCTGGTAAGTTCCAGCACACGCTGCTCTAAGAATCCATCTCGGAGGCACTCTACAAACTCTTTTTTTGGGGGCCCAGAACCAACATGATTTTCCTAGTCTACCTACATATTGAAATCCCCCATCACCACAGTGGCATTACCTTTGGTACATGCCAGCTTTAACTCCTGCTGCAACTTACACCCTTCATCCTGTTGTAACTTACACCCTACATCCGGGCTACTATTTAGGGGTCTGTAGACAGCTCCAATTAGTGTCTTCTTGCCTTTACAATTCCTCAACTCTATCTACAGTAACTCCAACACGTCAGTCCCTATGTCACCCCTTGCAAGGGACTGAATTTCGTCCCTCACCAACAGAGCTACCCCACCTCCTCTGCCCACCTGCCTGTCCTTTCTATAGGATGTATAACCCTGAATATTAAGTTTCCAGGCCCGATCCTCCTACAGCCACGTCTCTGTAGTCCCCACAATGTCATATATAACATATATAACGTATATAACAACCACAGCATGGAAACAGGCCTGTCCGGCCCTACCAGTCCACGCCGACCATTCTCCTTGACCTAGTCTCATCTACCTGCACTCAGACCATAACCCTCTAATCCCCTCCTATCCATATACCTATCCAATTTACTTTTAAATAATAAAATCGAGCCAGCCTCCACCACTTCCACCGGAAGCCCATTCCATACAGCCACCACCCTCTGAGTAAAGAAGTTCCCCCTCATGTTACCCCTAAACCTTTGTCCCTCAATTCTGAAGCTATGTCCCCTTGTTGGAATCTTCCCCACTCTCAAAGGGAAAAGCCTACCCACGTCAACTCTGTCCGTCCCTCTCAAAATTTTAAAAACCTCTATCAAGTCCCCCCTCAACCTTCTACGCTCCAAAGAATAAAGACCCAACCTGTTCAACCTCTCTCTGTAGCCTAAGTGCTGAAACCCAGGCAACATTCTAGTAAATCTCCTCTGTACCCTCTCCATTTTGTCGACATCCTTCCTATAATTTGGCGACCAGAACTGCACACCATACTCCAGATTCGGCCTCACCAATGCCCTGTACAATTTTAACATTACATCCCAACTTCTATACTCGATGCTCTGATTTATAAAGGCAAGCATACCAAACGCCTTCTTCACCACCCTATCCACATGAGATTCCACCTTCAGGGAACAATGCACAGTTATTCCCAGATCCCTCTGTTCCACTGCATTCCTCAATTCCCTACCACTTACCCTGTACGTCCTATTTTGATTTGTCCTACCAAAATGCAGCACCTCACACTTATCAGCATTAAACTCCATCTGCCATCTTTCAGCCCACCCTTCCAAAAGGCCCAAGTCTCTCTGTAGACTTTGAAAATCTACCTCACTATCAACTACTCCACCTATCTTAGTATCATCTGCATATTTACTAATCCAATTTGCCACACCATCATCCAGATCATTAATGTAAATGACAAACAACAGTGGACCCAACACAGATCCTTGGGGTACTCCACTAGACACTGGCCTCCAACCTGACATACAATTGTCAACCGTTACCCTCTGGTATCTCCCATTGTTGAATCCATCTTGCAACCTCACTATTAATACCCAACGATTTAACCTTCTTAATCAACCTTCCATGTGGAACCTTGTCAAATGCCTTACTAAAGTCCATATAGACAACATCCACAGCCTTACCCTTATCAATTTCCCTGGTAACCTCTTCAAAAAATTCAAGAAGATTAGTCAAACATGACCTTCCAGGCACAAATCCATGTTGACTGTTTCTAATCAGGCCTTGATTATCCAAATAATTATATATATTGTCCCTAAGTATCTTTTCCATTAATTTTCCCACCACAGACGTCAAACTAATAGGTCTATAATTGCTAGGTTTACTTTTAGAACCTTTTTTAAACAAGGGCACAACATGCGCAATGCGCCAATCTTCCGGCACCATCCCCGTTTCTAATGACGTTTGAAATATTTCCGTCATAGCCCCTGCTATTTCTGCACTAACTTCCCTCAATGTCCTAGGGAATATCCTATCAGGACCTGGAGACTTATCCACTTTTATATTTTTCAAAAGTGTCCGTACCTCCTCTTCTTTAATCCTCCTAATTTCCATCACTACTCTACTTGTTTCGCTTACCTCACATAATTCAATATCCTTCTCCTCGGTAAATACCGAAGAAAAGAAATTGTTTAATATCTCCCCCATTTCTTCCGGCTCAGCACATAGCTGTCCACTCTGACTCTCTAATGGACCAATTTTTTCCCTCACTATCCTTTTGCTATTGACATATCTGTTGAACCCCTTGGGGTTTACTTTTACATTACTTGCCAAAGCAGCCTCATATCTTTTTTTCGCTTTTCTAATTTCCTTCTTAAGATTCCTTTTACATTCTTTATATTCCTCAAGAACCTCATTTACTCCCTGCCGCTTATATTCATTGTATATCTCCCTCTTTTTCCGAACCAAGTGTCCAATTTCCCTGGAAAACCACGGCTCTTTCAAATTATTCTTCTTTCCTTTCCACCGAACAGGGACATAAAGACTCTGTACTCTCAAAATTTCACCTTTAAATTTCCTCCATTTCTCTATTATATCCTTTTCATAAAACAAAAATTTCCATTTCACTCCTTTTAAATCCTTTCTCATTTCCTCAAAATTAGCCTTTCTCCAATCCAAAATCTCAACCCTTGGTCCAGATTTGACCTTCTCCATAATGATATTAAAACTAATGGCATTGTGATCACTAGACCCAAAGTGCTCCTCAACACATACCTCCGTCACCTGACCCATCTCATTTCCTAACAGGAGGTCCAACACTGCCCCTTCTCTGGTAGGTACCTCTACGTATTGCTGCAAAAAACTATCCTGCACACATTTTACAAACTCCAAACCATCCAGCCCTTTAACAGAATGCGATTCCCAGTCTATATACGGAAAATTGAAATCACCCACAATCACCACTCTGTGCTTACTACTAATATCTGCTATCTCCTTACATATTTGCTCTTCCAATTCTCGTTCCCTATTTGGCGGTCTATAATACACCTCTATAAGTGTTGCTAAACCTTTCTCATTTCTGAGTTCCACCCAAACAGCCTCCCTAATCGAGCCTTCTAGTCTGTCCTGCCAAAGCACTGCTGTGATATCCTCCCTGACAAGCAATGCAACACCCCCACCTCTTGCCCCTCCGATTCTATCACATCTGAAACAATGAAATCCTGGAATATTTAATTGCCAATCGCAACCCTCCTGCAACCATGTTTCACTGATCGCCACAACATCATACTTCCAGATGTCAATCCAGGCTCTAAGCTCATCCACCTTTCTTACAATGCTCCTAGCATTAAAATATACACATTTAAGGGACCCATCATTTCTTATTCTCAGTTTATTTCTTTTCCCTTCTTTCTCTCCTACATATTGGGTCTGAGTGTTTCCCTTTTCTGCCTCCTGCCTCACACACTGCCTGTTAGCTATCTGTGTTTGAGTCCCTCCCCCCAACCGTACTAGTTTAAAGTCTCCGCAATTATTTTAGCAAATCTCCCCGCCAGGATATTGGTTCCCCTCAGGTTCAGATGCAACCCGTCCTTTTTGTACAGGTCATACTTCCCCAGAAGAGGTCCCAATGATCCAGAAACTTGAAACCCTGCTCCCTGCACCAGTTCCTCAGCCACTTATTTATCCTCCACCTCACTCCATTCCTGTTCTCACTATCGCGTGGCACAGGCAGTAAGCCTGAGATTATTACTTTGGAAGTCCTTTTTTTTAACTCTCTTCCTAGCCCCCTAAATTCTCCTTTCAGGACCTCTTCCCTTATCCTACCTATATTGTTGGTACCTATATGTACCACGACCTCTGGCTCCTCTCCCTCCCCTTTCAGGATATCCTGGACACGCTCAGACACATCCCGGACACCGGCACCAGGGAGGCAAACCATCATCCGGGTCTCCCGACTGCGTCCACAGAAACGCCTATCTGACCCCCTCACTATAGAGTCCCCTATTACTATCGCTCTCCTCTTCCTTTCCCTACCCTTCTGAGCAACAGGGCCGGACTCCTTGCCAGAGGCCCGGGCACCGTCGCTGCCCCCAGGTAGGCTGTCCCCCCCAACAGTACTTAAACAGGAGTACTTATTTCCAAGGGGTACAGCCACCGGGGTACTCCCTAGTCCCTGCCTCTGCTCCTTGCCCCCCTAACAGTAACCCACTTGTCTACCTCCCGTGGTCTAGGAGTGACCACCTCTCTGTAACTCCTATCTATAATCTCCTCACTCTCCCTGACCAGACGGAGGTCATCAATCTGCCGCTCCAGGTTCCTAATACGGTCCCTTAGGAGCCCCATCTCGTCGCACCTGGCGCAGATGTGGATGTCTGGAAGACTATCAGACTCCCAGATTCCCCACATCCGACACCCAGAACAAAAAACTGCCCTGGCACTCATACTCTCTAAACAAAGCCCCGTGCTCGGTTACTAAACCTACCGCCCGTCCGCTACTCCAACCGCTCCAACCGCCCACCCAAAAGAACTGAGTGATCTCCTGGGAGAGGCGAAAAACCGGATTAAAAACCCAGGCCAATTTGGGAAAAAACCCGGGAAATTCCTCTCCGACCCCAAGCTAGGCGATCGAAACTTGTCCGGGAGATCACACAGGTCTTACTCCTTACTATCCCCACACAATCCCCACACAATCGCCACACACTACTTCCCAAGCAACACAGCTTGGTGCTGCTGCTGCTGCTTGCTGCTGCTACTGCTGCTGCTGCTACTGCTGCTGCTGCTACTGCTGCTGCTGCTACTGCTGCTGCTGCTACTCTGCTGCTGCTATGCTGCTGCTGCTACTGCTGCTGCTGCTACTGCTGCTGCTGCTACTGCTGCTGCTGCTACTGCTGCTGCTGCATATCTACCAATCTCTAACTGAGCCTCAAGCTCATCTACTTTACTTCTTATACTTCGCGCATTCTTATACAATACTTTTAATTCCTTACTCATCTCACCTTTCACATCGATTCATATTACACTTGGCCATACTCTCCTATCCCTTAGTGAGCTTTCTTTCCCGTTTATTCTGGGGTCATTAACTATCCCTTTACTCTCTATCCCTTTAACTCCATCCTTGCCTATCCCATTTGACACCTCTCCCCCCATTTAGTTTAAAACCACCCGTGTAGCAGTGGCAAACCTGCCTGCCAGAATGCTGGTCCCCCACCTGTTAAGGTGCAATCCGTCCCTTTTGTACAATCCCCCCTTACCCCATGTTATTCCACTTCCGCTTCACCTCACCACACACCGGGAGACATTTACAGAGGACGATTAACCTACACACCTGCACATATTTTGGGATGTGGGTGGAAACCGGGGCACCCGGAGAAATCCCGCGCGGTCACTGGGGACAACGTGAAATCTCCACAGAGACAGACAGCGGCCGGGGTCGGGATCGAACCCGGGTTGCCTTACGACGTTTAAGAGGCGTCTCGCCAAGCACTCGAAACGCTAAGACCACGATCCCAACGCGGGTAAATGGGATTGCGTAGACGGGTGTCACGGAGGGCATTGGCTGGGTGGGCCGATAGGCCAGCGCCGAAACTATATGATTATTTCTGCTTTCAGGAGCTGTTGGATCCGATGAATCGATCAGACAATCACCGTCGCAGGTCACAGTTACTGAAGGCGGGACTGTGCGGTTAAATTGTACAGTCGTTGGCAAGCGAGGCAATGGACTTGGGGCCATTAGTTGGTACGTGGACACGGAAACTCGGACCGTCCACAACACGAGCGGCGACTATTATGGTCGCGTTCTGAAATTTAGTTCAACGGGAATTCTAAGTGAATCTATCGAAATCACTGATCTCAAAATGAACGATACAGGAAGGTATCACTGCCAAGCGACATTTTTGCTGGGGGGAATATTTCATGGTAGCGGCACAGCAGTCACAGTCACACGTATGAGTACGGCAGTCACAGTCACAGTCACACGTAAGTTTGCTTTAACTTAATGTATCTTTACTGTTCTAAAAACCATTCTTCACACCGGCCACCACTCGCCTCAACAACGGAGCTTTGTCAGTTCAGGTTTAGGCACAGAAATTCATTACTTAGGCACAGAAAATCATCATCTATGTAGGAACCAGGGTTCACAGTTAAAGAATAAGCGGTCGGCCATTTAGATTTTTTTTAGATTTAGAGATTTAGGACCGAGATTTAGATTAGATTTAGATTAGATTTAGATTTAGGACCGAGATGAAGGAAAACTTTTTCACCCAGAGAGTTGTGGAATCTGTGAAATTCTCTGCCACAGAAGGCAGTGGAGGTCGATTCAGTGGATGTTTTCAAGAGGGAGTTAGATTTAGCTCTTAGGGCTAACGGAATCAAGCGATATGGGGAAAAAGCAGGAAGGGGTACAGATTTTAGATGATCAGCCATGAACATATTGAATGGCGATGCTGGCTCGAACGGCCGAATGGACTACTCCTGCACCTATTTTTCTATGTTTTATTTAATTACAATGTGCAAGATCAGTCATAGAGTCATAGAGTGATACCGTGTGGAAACAGGCCCTTCGGCCCAACTTGTCCGCACCGGCCAACAATATCCGAGGGACACTAGTTCCACCTGCCTGCGCTTGGTCCATAACCCTCCAAACCGGTCCTATCCATGTACCTGTCCAACTGCTACTTAAACGGTGGGATAGTTCCAGCCTCAACAACCTCCTCTGGCAGCTTGTTCCATACACCCACCACCCTCTGTGTTAAAAAAAATTACCCCTCGGATGCCTACTAATCCCCCCCCCCTTCACCTTAAACGTCTGCCCTCTGGTGCTCGATTCCCCTACTCTGGGCAAGAGACTTTCTGCATCAGTCAACACGGACCAAGCGGGAATCGGTGGGTAATTTGCAATAATCCGCACCCATTTCCTGGTCGCTTTCGACGCTGCAACACCCTCCCATGAATTTTGAAGCCTGAACATCGGAATAACAAACATAAGACCATAACCTGGCGGGGAAGAGAGCAAGGACTATACAGTGGGTTGAGGAAAGCTTTAGAGAGGGGGAACACGGCGGCGCAGCGGTAGAGTTGCTGCCTCACGGCGCCAGGGATCCCGGGTTCCATCCCGACCACGGGTTCGGTCTGTCCGGGGTTCGCGTTCTCCCTGCGTGGGTTTTCACCGGGAGTTCCGTTTGCCTCCCATACTCCGAAGACCTACCGGTTTGAGGGCTAATAGGCCTCGGTTAAAATTGTAAATAGTCCCTGGTGTGTGCAGAATAGAGCGTCATTTTGTCGGGGATAGTTGGTCGCGGCGGACTCGGTGGGCCGAAGGGCCTGTATCCGCGCTGTATCTCTAAACTAAACTAAACTAAACCACACGATTATTGTCCATTGTGGGCGAAATCCCCTATTTCCATTTTCTCCATCGGAGAGCAAACTAGTTCCCTGTTAATTCGCGAGCACGCTACGCCCACTCCGACTCCTCCATCTATCAGGGGTCATTTACAGCTGGCAATTACCACGTCTTTGGGATGAGAGACGAAGCAGGAGCGCCCAGGGGAAACGCAGGCAATAACACGGAGAACGTGCAGACTCCACGCCGACAGTCAGCATCGAGGCCAAGCTATTGGCCCTCAGAGGCTGTAGCTGCTTCGGCTATTACCGCAAGCAACCAAGGTAGAGACAAAAGGAACTGCAGATGCGGGGTCGCAAAACAGAAAGACACAAAGTGCTGGAGTAACTCAGCGGGCCAGGCAGCATCTCTGGAGAACGTGGACAGGTCACATTGTGGGATGCTGAAGATGGGCGCCGACCCGAAACGTCGCCTGTCCATGTTCTCCAGAGATGCTGCTTGACCCGCTGACTTACTCCAGCACTTTGTATTCTACTCACATCTGTGGTTCCTTTCCAGGCAACTGAAGTGTTCGAATTGGTCTTCGTTTATAATGATAGTGGGAACGTTTCGGTGCACAAGAGTGGATGGAAACAGAAAGAAACGAGGAAGGTGATTGGTGAACTTGATGTTTTATGCCTACAGGCTCGATCCTTGAAGAAGGCCGTGCATGGAGATTACGTTCGCAGCTGCTTGTAATGGCAGCGAAACTTGCAACTTTCGTGGTGATCAACGTTATAATAGTCTTCATCATCTGCTACTGGGAGTCTTGTAGATTTGCCAGTCGGGGAAAAGAGGCCGAACAGGCTGGTCAAACGGTCAGATGATTGCCAGCTGCATGTGTGGGGTGCATTCGCAGCTGAGGCAACGGGTAACGGTGCATTTTATTGCCACTTGCGACGTGCTACCACTGTGAAAATCTTTTCCGAAACAACTAAACTAAACTAAGCTAAATTAATCTAATCAAAACTTAACTAAACTAAACTAAACTAAACCAAACCAAACAAAACCAAACCAAACCAAATCGAATTAAACTAAACTAAACTAAACTAAACCAAACCAAACCAAACCAAACCAAACCAAACCAAACCAATCCAAACCAAACCAAACCAAACCAAACCAAACCAAACCAAACCAATCCAAACCAAACCAAACCAAACCAAACCAAACCAAACTAAACCAATCCAAACCAAACCAAACCAAACCAAACCAAACCAATCCAGACCAAACCAAACCAATCCAAACCAAACTAAACCAAACCAAACCAAACCAAACCAACCCAAACCAAATCAAATCAAATTAATCTAAACAAAACTTAACTAAACTAAACCAAACCAAACCAAACCAAACCAAACCAAATCAAACCAAACCAAACCAAACCGAACCAAACCAAATCAAACCAAACCAAACCAAACCAAATCAAACCAAACCAAATCAAACCAGACCAAACCAAACCAAATCAAATCAAATCAAATCAAATCAAATCAAATCAAATCAAACTAAACTAAACTAAATTAAACTAAACTTAACCAAACTAAACCAAACCAAACTAAACTTAACCAAACTAAACTAAACTAAACTAAACTAAACTAAACTAAACTAAACTAAACTAAACTAAGCAAAACTAAACTAAACTTAACAAAACTAAACAAAATTAAACATAACTAAACTAATCTAACAGACATTCAGTTTCATTGAAATCCCACACCTCCTACACTCCTACACTCTCATTTCACTCCTACCATTGAGAAGAAGGTATCTGACTCTGAAAACCGTGACCAAAAGGTCAAGAACAGCTCCTCCCTACAACTATTAGGCTCTTGAACACCACAGAAGACGAGGCTGAACTATGAACATCTATGGACTTTCTTGGGATGCACTAAGGATCTTGCATTTTAGTTTTTGCACTGGTTACAAATTTATGATTGGTTTTGTTTATTATATTTTATCTAATTTTGTTGTATTTACAGGCCTGTTCGGCTGCTGTATGTAAGAATTCCATTGCGCTGTTGTCGGTACACATGTAACTTAGACCCTCTTGACTCTTGTAAAGTAGTCTTGCTGCAACAAAAAAAGGCAACATGACAGGGAAAACGGGATCGATCCTGGCCAGAGATAAGGAACACATACAGGAAGGTATCACAAAATGCTGGAGTAACTCAGCGGGTCAGGCAGCATCTCGGAAGAGAAGGAACGGGTGACGTTTCGGATCGAGACCCTTCTTCAGACTGATGTCGGGGAGGGGCCGGGCAAAAATAGAAAGTAATCGGAGACAGTAAGACTAGTGGGAGAACTGGGAAGGTGGAGGGGATGGAGAGGGCAAGCAAGGGCGAACTGAAGTTAGAGAGGTCAATGTTCATACCGCTGGGGTGTAAATTACCCAAACAAAACATGAGGTGCTGTTCCTCCAATTTGCGCTGGGCCTCACCCTGACAATGGAGGAGGCCCAGGACAGAAAGGTAAGATTGGGAATGAGAGGGGGAGTTGAAGTGCTGAGACACCGGGGGATCAGGTAGGTTAAGACGGACTGAGCGGAGGTGTTGAGCGAAACGATCGCCGAACCTACGCTTTGTCTCTCTGATGTAGAGAAGTTGTCACCTGGAACAGCGGATTTCATACTCATACAGGATGGTACCTGGATAGGACATGGTTGGAGGGATATGGGCCAAACGAAGGCAGGTGGGTTCAGTGTAGCTGGGACATGTTGGACAGTGTGGGCAAAGTGGGCCCAAAGAGCCTGTTTCCGCGCTGTATCACTCTATGACTAGGAGTTATGTGGAAACATACTTGACAGCAACTTTAATAACAATAATTGCAGTCAATAAGCGAGTTCGGTATTGCAACTGCGCAGGTCATTCGGGATAAACATTCTCGCCAGCTGAGCTACTGTGTGTACACAGACCTGCTACGAGCTACGATGCTTTTGATGGCTTAATTGGCTTTTCCTTGGTTGCTTGAGTGAGTGAGCGAGATCGTCACGATTAATAACAACCATTTTTCATTGTTTTTCTTTTGGACGGGGTTGGGGGGGGGGCTTAAATTAAATGAAATGTGTAATTTCTATAACTATCAATAGATAATATGAAAAGTATTTGTGGGATTAGACAATAGACAATAGACAATGGGTGCAGGAGGAGGCCATTCAGCCCTTCGAGTCAGCACCGCTATTCAATGCGATCATGGTTGATCACTCTCAATCAGTACCCCGTTCCTGCCTTCTCCCCATACCCCCTCACTTCGCTATCCTCTTACTATACTAGTCTACGGCCGTGGGCTGTATGCACGTTTGTTGACTTCTGAATGTGTTCTGCATGTACATGTGTAAGTAAAGTTGTGTGGTACAAAGCGCAGTCATGAGTCTCCTGACTAATCATGTCTCTTCTGATTCCCACTGCATTAGATAATTTTAATCAGTATTTGACATTAAAATGTTCAGTTATAAACTTGTGATTGTATTAATTAGTTCAATATACTTGCACCATTTTCTTTTGCTTTGTAACTTGTACCGGCATGTAATGGACGTGCTTACAGATCGTGATTTGATTAGGTCCACGCAGCCGAAACAGATAATCAATAAATAAATGCCCAGCACTGAGATGCATTCTCGACTGCACAGAGATATTTATAGAACGACCACGGCATCGACAGTTGCAGGCTTTGACATGGTCCGACTGCAAGAAACACAACACTGTGAAACTATTGGTTGGAATTGCCCCAAACGGCATGATCACATTCTTATTAAAAGCTTGGGGTGGGCGATCATCTGATACACACATTGTCAGATTTTTAGATTTTTTTAAAATTTAGAGATACAGCGCGGAAGCAGGCCCTTCGGCCCACCGAGTCCGCGCCGCCCAGCGATCCCCGCACACGAACACTATCCTACACACACTAGGGATAATTTTTACATTTACCCAGTCAATTAACCTACATACCTGTACGTCTTTGGAGTGTGGGAGGAAACCGAAGATCTCGGAGAAAACCAACGCAGGTCACGGGGAGAACGTACAAACTCCGTACAGACGGCGCCCGTAGTCAGGATCGAACCGTGAGTCTCCGGCGCTGCATTCGCTGTAAGGCAGCAACTTTACCGCTGCGCCACCGCAGGAAGAGTGGATTTTTTAATCTTAGTTGATCCTGGGGGTTGCATAATGGCGAATAGAGAATTTCCCATTCAAGAGGACTTGATGTTTCGCCAAGCCTGTTTAGAGATTCCCCATCCCAGCGGTTGTTATCAGCAAATGACTAGAGAAAAAGTACACAAAACCAAGAAGGTTGCCAATGTCCACATTCATGTTGAATGGGCGTCTAAAGTAGTTTAACATCCTGAGAAAAACATTACCAATCACTTTAGTTCCACATATTGATGATATTTTCACCGTCTGCACAGCATTATGTAATTTACTGCCTCCATTGGTGTGTAAATGAGATGCTGATCATTTTGATCAGAAGTTCAACTTTATGTTCAACCAGTTTTGATATGAACTGAAATCCAGAACTCAATCAGCAAATGTACAGGAGTTTGTACAACTCTTAATTTCTTTCATTTCATGTAATCATTTATCAATCAATCTTTCAGTGTACATTAGCCATTACATTCACTTGCAACGCTCTTTGTTTACCCCGAATGACCTTTGACAAATCCCACGATTCCTTGCGTTTATCGAGATATCGAACTCGCTTATTGTGTTCAATGCTATTCATGCATTGCCATGGCAATACACACATACAATACTTTGTCCACCCACCTGGACAAAGCAAATACATGTGAGAATGCTCTTTATTGACTACAGCTCGGCATTCAACACTATTATTTCCTCAAAACTCGTCCCCAAGCTCCTTGATCTTGGACTGGAGACCTCTATCTGCGGATGGATATTCGATTTCCTGATGGGCAGGCCCCAGGTGGTGAGAATTGGCAGCCACACCTCTTCCTCACTGATCCTCAACACAGGCACACCACAGGGCTGTGTGCTCAGTCCTCTCCTGTACTCCCTGTTCACGCACGACTGTACTGCTAAGCACAGCTCAAACAACATCCTAAAGTTTGCTGACGACACGACCAGCTTGGGACTCATCACGGACAACAATGAGACGGCCTACAGAGAGGAGGTAAATGCACTAAACAGCTGGTGCCAGGAAAATAACCTCTCTCTCAATGTCAGCAAAACTAAAGAGATGATCGTGGACTACAGGAAACAGTGAGGCAGTGGACACCTCCCCATCCACATCGGTGATGCTGAGGTTGAAAGGGTCAGCAGCTTTAAGTTCCTCGGTGTGCACATCACTGAGGACCTTTCCTGGACACTGCACTCGGACACAATACCAAAGAAGGCCAACCAGCGGCTCTTTTTCCTGAGAAGACTGAGGAAGTTTGGCATGAACGCCAGCATCCTCACAAACTTCCACAGATGCACCATCGAGAGCCTGCTGACGGACTGCTTTACAGTCTGGTACGGGAACTGTTCTGCCCACAGCCACAAATCACTACAGAGAGGGATGAAGACGGCACAGCACATTACTGGCAACTGTCTCCCGGCCATTCAGGACATTTTCTACCGGCGGTGCCTGCGGAAGGCACGCAGCATCATCGGTTCTCCTTGTTACCGTCAGGCAGACGATACAGAAGTATGGCTGCGCGTACCACCAGACTTAAGAACAGTTTCTACCATCAGGCCATCAGGCTTCTGAACTCATAAACACATTTCACATCATAAATGTTGATTATTTTTAATATTGTCTTTTTACCTATTTTGTAATATTGTCTTTTTACCTTACTAGTGTCATTTTTTAAATCTTATTTATCCTTGGAATATTACTGCTGAGGTGACCCGTTTTCTTGTCAAATACATTTCAGTATCGTTGACCCTGTGCCAACCTACATGTGACAAATAAAATGTATTATTATTATTATTATGTTGTTTTGTGTCCGTGCTTGTAGTCTACTAATATATATATTTTATTTTCTCAGACCATAAGCGCTGACCTTCCTGTATATTTGAATAAGCACATCCAACAGCAAAACCCAAGAAAAGAAAAGACATTTCTGAATCTATATTAGCCCAGCCAATATCAACACCCATTTGGAGGTCATGTGATTTGCGAAATCTTACACTCACTGAAACTCCCCATTGCCTTCATGTTTGTTCGTTTCTGGCAACAACAAGATTCAAGTCAGAATGGTTACATTTCAAGCACAGACCAAGCGATAACACACTCCGAAGGAGGGTCTTCACCCGAAACGTCGCCTATTCCTTCTCTCCAGAGATGCTGTCTGACCCGCTGAGTTACTCCAGCTTCTTGTGTCTATTTTAGACAATAGACAATAGGTGGAGGACTGGGCCATTCGGCCCTTCGAGCCAGCACCGCCATTCACCGTGATCATGGCTGATTATCCACACTCAGTACCCCGTTCCTGCCCTCTCCCCATATCCCCTGACTCTGCTATCATTAAGAGCTCTATCTAGCTCTCTCTTGAAAGCATCCAGAGAATTGGCCTCCACTGTCTTCTGAGGCAGAGAATTCTACAGATTCACAACTCTCTGGGTGAAAAAGTTTTTCCTCATCCCCGTTTTAAATGGCCTACCCCTTATTCTTAAACTGTGGCCCCTTGTTCTGGAATCCCCCAACATTGGGAACATGTTTTCTGCCTCTAGCGTGTCGAATCCCTTAATAATCTTATATGTTTCAATAAGATCCCCTCTCATCCTTCTAACTTCCAGTGTATACAAACCCAGTTGCTCCAGTCTTTTAACATATGACAGTCCCGCCATCCCGGGAATTAACACAGAAAATATGTGCCGGAGGAGGTCATTTGGCCCTTCCAGCCAGCACTGCCATTCATCGTGATCATGGCTGATCATGCACTATTACAGGTTGTAATAATAAACCCATAATGAACGCTTTGTTAATAGGATCTTGTACATATTCTTTAAATAATGACAACATTTTAACGTTGAGAGATGTGCGCTGGTGAGTTAGTAAAAGTCCTGCTGTACCCTAAACTTTAACCTCAGCAGCATGTCAGCGGCGGAGGGGAAGAGACTTGACAAGCTGATCAGGAAGGCCAGCTCTGTCCTGGGTTGCCCCCTCGACTCAGTGCAGGTGGTGGGAGAGAGGAGGACGATGGCAAAGATAACATCGCTGCTGGACAACGACTCCCACCCCATGCAGGACACTATCACTGCACTGAGTAGCTCCTTCAGTGACAGACTTCTTCACCCCAACTGCGTGAAGGAAATATATCGGAGGTCCTTCCTTCCCGATGCTGTGAGACTGCACAACCCAGCAGACCAGTCAACAGACCAGTCAACAGTAACAGTAAAAAAAAACACAGTAAAAGATGACAATTATCCTTGTCTTTACTTTTATTTATAAAGAATGATCTCTTGCTATCCACTTTGCTGCTGTAACACTGCAAATTTCCTCGGTGTGGGACGAATAAAGGAAATTATTATTATTATTATTATTATTATTATTATTATTATTATTATTATTATTATTGGTAGTAGTAGTAGTAGTAGTAGTAGTAGTAGTAGTAGTAGTAGTAGTAGTAGTAGTATTGTTATTATTATTATTTATTATTAATAAGTCTCTTCCGTTGCATGGACGTCCATTCCACCGGTATATGTGTGTCTCATAAGGTGATAAGGTCATAAGTGATAGGAGCAGAATTAGGCCATTCGGCCCATCAAGAGACATAATAATAATAATAATAATAATAATAATAATAATAATAATAATAATAATAATAATAATAATAATAATAATAATAATAATAATAATAATAATAATAATAATAATAATAATAATAATAATAATAATAATAATAATAATAATAATAATAATAATAATAATAATAATAATAATAATAATAATAATAATAATAATAATAACAATAATAATAATAATAATAATAATAATTCAATCATGCCATTCAATCCATAAGCCATTCAATCATGGCTGATCTATCTCTCCCTCCTAACCCCATTCCCCTGCCTTCTCCCCATAACCTCTGACACCCGTACTAATCAAGAATCTATCCATCTTTGCCGTACAAATACAATTGACGGCCTCCACAGCCGTCTGTGGCAAAGAATTCCACAGATTCACCACGCTCTGATGAAAGAAATTCCTCCTCATCTCCTTCCTAAAGGAATGTCCTTTAATTCTGAGGCTGTGCCCTCTGGTCCCAGACTCTCCCGTGAGTGGAGTTATCCTCTCCATGTCCACTCTATCCAAGCCTTTCACTATTCGGTACGTTTCGATGCGGTCCCCCTGATTCTTCTAAACTCCAGCGAGTACAGGCCCAGTGCCGTCAAACGCTCGTCATATGTTAACCCACTCAGTTTTGGTCTCCAAATTTGAGGAAGGATATTCTTGCTGTTGAGGGCGTGCAGCGTAGGTTTACTCGGTTAATTCCCGGAATGACGGGACTGCCCCATGTTGAAAGACTGGAGCGTCTAGGCTTGTATACACTGGAATTTAGAAGGATGAGAGGGGATCTTATCGAATCATATAAGATTATTAAGGGATTGGACACATTAGAGGCAGGAAACATGTTCCCAATTTTGGGGGAGTCCAGACAGGGGCGACAGTTTAAGAATAAGGGGTAGGCCATTTAGAACGGAGATGAGGAAAAACTTTTTCAGTCAGAGAGTTGTAAATCTGTGGAATTCCCTGCCTCAGAAGGCAATGGAGGCCAATTCTCTGGATGCATTCAAGAGAGAGCTTGATAGTTCTCTTAAGGATAGCGGAGTCAGGGGATATGGGAAGAAGGCAGGAACGGGGTGCTGATTGAGAAAGATCAGCCATGATCACATTGAATGGTGATGCTGGCTCGAGGGGCCGAATGGCCTCCTCCTGCACCTATTGTCTATTGTCTGTTCCTGTGATCGTTCTTGTAAACCTCCTCTGGACCCTCTCCAGAACCAGCACATCCTTCCTCAGATATTGGTCTTGCTGAATCCTATAGCTTCTCTCCTTGGCGTTCACTGCAACCCGATCTCAAATAGAACATTTCCAATCTCCGTAACGTGTTAACAAATAATTTGAAATATTGTTTGAAATTAAACTAAGGAATTTATACAAGTAAAAGAACACAACGTGCGCGAATAAGCCAAGGTACCTGCAGTAACTCAGGAAAACATGGTTTTGCAGAGCAAACATTTCACTGCAGCAAGGTACATGTGAGAATAAAGTCTCATCAGGGTGGCGCAGCGGTAGAGTTGCTGCCTTACAGCAGCGCAGAAACGCGGGTTCGATCCCGACTACGGGCGCAGTCTGTACGGAGTTTGTATCTTCTCCCCATGACCTGCGTGGGTTTTCTCCGAGATCTTCGGTTTCCTCCCACGCTCCAAAGACGTACAGCTTTGTAGGTTAATTGGCTCAGTATATTGGCTTGTTCCTTGTGTGTGTGTAGTGTAGTGTTGGTGTGCGGGGATCGCTGGTCTGCGCGGACTCGGTGTGCCAAAGGGCTTGTTTCTGCGCTGTTCTCCAAACGAAACGAAACTGAAAATCATTGAATCACTGGTGGCGGTTCGGGTCAGAAAACCTATTATGAGTGTCATTAAGTGTCTTTTTTTGTTGTAAACCATCATTTGCAGATCCTTGTTTCTACAATATAGACAGGTGGTTCTGCTATAACTCGATAGCTCGAAGCAACCTGTCCATATATCAACGATTATTTCAAGGGGGAGCGAAGGTTTGGGTTGGAATGTTTCTGAACCTAACGCTGAACCCCCAGAGATTTTTCCAAAATAATGTTTTTTTCATTGCTATATATATATATATATATATACTAAAACTCTCGTTTGTTTGTTTGTTTGTTCCTGACTACAGTCAAAACGGTGCACGATACCGCGACACCGCCCACCTTTCTCACCGTCGCCCCTTTGGTGCTAATGGAAGAGGTTTCCTTGAAATCGGTGTTATATTTTTAAAGTTTGTCACATTTTAATGTTTAAATCTATCTCCTCTGGAGTGAGGGATGGAGTGGGGAGGAGAGGGTGCTGCACCAATGCATGAGAGGTTTGGGCCCAACGGCTCCACTTGGTCTGGTATCTATCTATCTATCTATCTATCTGTCTATCTATCTATCTATCTATCTATCTATCTATCTATCTATCTATCTATCTATCTATCTATCTATCTATCTATCTATCTATCTATCTATCTATCTATCTATCTATCTATCTATCTATCTATCTATCTATCTATCTATCTATCTATCTATCTATCTATCATTGTAATGATAATTATAAATTAAATTATCAATTATATAATTCATAATATATATTTATATTTGTAATATAAAAATATAACAATCACAATTTTTTTTCATTGCTATATATATACATAGTAATGATTTTTTTTTGTAATTGTTATATTTTTATATTACAAATTTTAATTTTTGTAATTGTTATATTTTGTAATTATATATATATATTTATATATTTTAATTTTTGAAATTGTTATATTTTGTAATTATACATATACGTATTTATATATTTTAATTTTTGTAATTGTTATATTTTGTAATTATATACATATATAATTACAAAATATAACAATTACAAAAATTAAAATATATAAATACATATATATAATTATATACATATATAATTACAAAATATAACAATTACAAAAATTAAAATATATAAATATATATATATAATTACAAAATATTGTAGGGACATAGGGATTGGCCAGGTAATAGAACCCTCGGATTGGGTTACGGTCACGGGGTGAGGAAGCGCGGGGTATTTAAATGCTTGGCGCCAAACGTTGGATTAGAGATTAGATTAGTAAGTGAAGTTAGTGTTTGTCCAGAAAGAAGTCTGTCGCGTTTGTTACGGGTTTTATACTAATAAAGGATTTAGATAAAACCACTCGTCTGGACTCACTACATTGGTGACCTCGAACGTAGGAAGAAAGCAGCAGCATGTCGCAGGCGGGAGCGAGCGCGGGCGAAATCCATCTACCGCCGTTCTGGGCCCATCAGCCGCACCTGTGGTTTGTGCAGGCAGAATCACAGTTCCATCTCAAAAAGGTGGAGGAAGACCAGGAGAAGTACCATCATGTGGTGAGCTGTCTGCAGGCGGAGGTGGCTGCATGGGTCAGCCGATACCTGACCAGTCCACCCCAAACGGACCAGTACGTGGGGCTCAAGAAGCTCCTGCTGCGGACCTTCGGCTGGGCCCAGAGCCAGCGGGCTCTGAAGCTCCTCCATTTGCCAGACCTGGGGCAGCGGCTGCCGTCGGAGCTGATGTCCGAGATGCTGGCTTTGGCGGGCGACCATCAGCCGTTCATGATATTCGAGGCGGCCTTCCGGGAGAAGCTACCTGGGGACGTCAGGTTGGTGTTGGCGGACGTCCCTTTTGAAGATCCGGTAGCGTTCGCCGAGAAGGCAGACACGCTCGTGAGGGAACGCAACGCCCGAGACGGCTCCGTTAACCGGGTCTCGAGGCCCAGCGGCAGTCGGGAGTGCGGCCGGGAGAGCGACGCATCGGCCGCTATTGCGCAGCCGGCCCGCCAAGAGAGGGCGGCGGCGCCTGTTCATTGGCAGCGGGCTCGACCAACAGAGCCGGATAGGCGTGGCTGGTGCTCTTTCCATCGACGGTGGGGCAGCGAGGCACGAAGCTGTAGATCCCCGTGTTCGTTTCCGGGAAACGCCGGGGCCGATCGACTGTAGAGGCAGTCTCGGTTGGCCGTAACCACCGCCTCTACGCTACGGATCAGAGTACCGGGATCGTTTTCCTGGTGGATACGGGAGCGCTCGTAAGTATTGTGCCCCCCTATGACTGTGAAGTTCGAGTGGGGGAAAAGGGCCCGCCCCTAATTGCAGTGAATGGTAGCACCATCCGGACATACGGTAAAAGGGCCATGTCCTTGTCCTTCGAGTCCAGGACTTACCGTTGGGAATTCATCGTTGCGGATGTGGGCCAGGCCATATTGGGGGCAGATTTCCTATGGGCGTTTTCCTTGGTCGCAGACGTCCGAGGGAGGGGCCTACAACCCTCGGCTGATGTACGGCCTCGGGATACTGGGCCAGAGGCTGCTACAAGCGCCGCCCCACCCAGCCTAGTCATCCAGTCCATTACCACGGCTCCTGGTCAGTTCGATGCGGTCCTGGCCGACTTTCCGCAGCTCCTCGTCCAGCGTTTTGATTCACCTTCGGAGAAGCACGGGGTCGTCCATTTCATTCCAACCGAAGGGCCGCCGGTTTTTGCCCGGGCATGGCGCCTCCCACCCGACAAGCTGGCCAGGGCGCGAGAGGAGTTCCTAAACTTGGAGAGGTTGGGAATTATTCGGCCTTCGAGTAGTCCGTGGGCATCCCCTTTGCACATGGTTTCCAAAGCATCTGGGGGGTGGAGACCATGTGGTGACTTCCGTCGACTCAACGCGGCAACACGGCCGGACCGCTACCCGATTCCACACATTCAGGACTTTTCAGCTAGCCTGGAGGGGGCGACAATATTTTCAAAAATTGATTTGGTGCGGGGATACCATCAGATCCCGGTCCACCCGCCGGATATTCCGAAAACAGCGACCATCACCCCGTTCGGACTGTTTGAGTGGTTGCGTATGCCTTTCGGCCTTAAAAATGCAGCCCAGGCATTCCAGCGTCTGATGGACCGGGTGGGTCGAGGGTTGCCGTTTGTCTTTATTTATCTAGATGATATTTTGATTGCCAGCCGTTCGGTCCAGGAGCACTTGGTCCACCTCCGCACCGTGTTCCAGAGGCTGCAAGACCATGGCCTGATTCTCCATCCGGACAAGTGCCAATTCGGCCTGTCCGCGGTGGATTTTTTGGGTCACCGGGTTACTCCGGCCGGTGCCACTCCCTTACCAGCTAAGGTGGACGCGGTCCGCTCTTTCCCCCGCCCGACTACCATCAAGGGCTTGCAGGAATTTGTGGGCATGGTCAATTTTTATCATCGGTTCGTGCCTGCAGCAGCTCGGGTTATGCGTCCCCTTTTTCAATGTCTCGCAGGTAACCCCGCGGAGTTGGTATGGTCCGTAGCTGCGGAGACGGCTTTTGTTGCGGTCAAACAGGCCCTCGCCAATGCCACCATGCTGGTGCACCCGCGCTCCTCCGCCCCCACAGCTCTGACGGTGGACGCCTCAGACGTGGCGGTGGGTGGGGTTTTGGAGCAGCAGGTTGACGGTGAATGGCAGCCTCTTGCGTTTTTCAGCAGGCAGCTCTCTCGAGCGGAGCTCAACTACAGTGCGTTCGATAGGGAGCTCCTGGCCCTTTATTTAGCAATCCGGCACTTCCGTTACTTTTTAGAAGGCCGTTCTTTCGTGGCCTACACGGATCACAAACCTTTGACATTCGCTTTTGCTAAGGTTTCTGATCCGTGGTCGGCTCGCCAGCAGCGGCACCTAACCCTCATTTCGGAGTTTACGACCGATGTCCGTCATATTGCGGGTAGGCTGAATGCTGTTGCTGATGCCCTGTCCCGGCCGGCCATTCCCTCCGTAGCCGTGGTTGGTAAACATGTGGATTTCCAGGAGCTAGCGGAGGCTCAACGCCTGGAAGGAACTGCCGCAGTGTACGCCTCCACAACCTCGGGACTGCGTTTAGAGCAGGTGGCGTGTGGCCCCACAGGTACCAAGTTGTGGTGCGACGTTACTCTCCCACGCCCTCGCCCGGTGGTGCCTGCCGCTTTGCGGCGTAAGGTTTTTGAGGCCATTCATGGCCTGGCACATCCGTCCATCAGGGCGACTTCAGCCATGGTGGCCGACCGGTTTGTCTGGCATGGCCTGCGGAAGCAGGTGGCAGCCTGGGCACGCGCCTGCATTCCGTGCCAGACCTCCAAAGTCCATCGTCATGTCCAGCCTCCGCACCAGACATTCGAGGTTCCCCCCGCCCGTTTTTTCCACATCCAAGTGGATTTGGTGGGTCCATTGCCCTATTCTAGGGGTTACACTCATCTACTGACGGTGGTTGATCGGTTCACTCGTTGGCCGGAGGCGCTCCCGTTGTCGGACACCTCGGCGGCCTCCTGTGCACGGGCCCTGGCGTTGCATTGGGTGGCTCGTTTCGGGGTCCCGGCTATCATCACTACAGATCGGGGAGCCCAGTTCACCTCGTCTCTCTGGGCCGCGCTGGCGCAGCTTTATAGTGCTCGATTACAGCAGACCACCGCCTATCATCCCCAAGCCAACGGGATGGTTGAGCGTTTCCATCGGCAGCTGAAGGCGTCCCTCTGTGCTCGCCTGACTGGCTACGATTGGGCTGACCAGCTGCCTTGGGTCCTCCTCGGCATCCGTACGGCCCCGCGGGCTGAGCTGGGCACATCTTCGGCCGAGCTCGTCTACGGTTCGCCCCTGCGGGTGCCGGGCGATATTCTCCCTTCCACTCCCGCCTTGCCGCCATCCGTTACGTCAGTCTTGGGCTCCCTCCGGGAACGGGTGGGTTCTCTGGCTCCAGTCCCCACCTCTAGTCACGGAAGCACAGCAGTTCACGTTCCTTCGGAATTGCGGAGCTGTGATTTCGTGTTTCTTCGGAAAGATTGCCACCGTCCCCCTCTTCAGCCGGTTTACCAGGGCCCGTTCCAGGTGCTTAAAAGAGGAACTGTAACCTTCACCTTGCAGGTAGGAAATCGTCAGGAGCTGGTTTCAGTGTCCCGTCTCAAGCCGGCCCATTTAGACCAGGACCTCCCCGTGTCGGTGGCTCAGCCGCCGCGCCGGGGCCGGCCTGTGGCTGCTCGACTGGTCCCGTCAGCGGCGCCCAGTTTACCACCTCTTGGGCCTCCGCCGCCTATGGTTGGTCCCGGGCTGCCGTTGTTCATCAAGTGCCCCACGTCACCTGCACCCTCCGCTCCAGTGGACCCCCCATCGCCTCCAGTGGCGGCGTCCCCCCCGCCTCCTGTCACGCTGGGGGTATCGGTTTCCCCCATCCGTACACGTTCTGGGCGGGAGGTTCGGCCGCCCGTGAGGTATGGTTTCGAGGGTTCTGGGGGGGGTCATGTAGGGACATAGGGATTGGCCAGGTAATAGAACCCTCGGATTGGGTTACGGTCACGGGGTGAGGAAGCGCGGGGTATTTAAATGCTTGGCGCCAAACGTTGGATTAGAGATTAGATTAGTAAGTGAAGTTAGTGTTTGTCCAGAAAGAAGTCTGTCGCGTTTGTTACGGGTTTTATACTAATAAAGGATTTAGATAAAACCACTCGTCTGGACTCACTACAATATAACAATTACAAAAATTAAAATTTGTAATATAAAAATCTAACAATTACAAAAAAAAATCATTACTATGTATATATATAGCAATGAAAAAAAATTGTAATTGTTATATTTTTATATTACAAATATAAATATATATATATTATAAATTATATAATTTATAATTTAATTTATATATATAATTATATATAAATCTATATACATATTTTTGTAATTGTTATATTTTGTAATTATATATGTATATAATTATATATATGTATTTATATATTTTAATTTTGTCATTGTTATATTTTGTAATTATATACATATATAATTAAAATTTTTGAATTGTTATGTTTTGCAATTATATATATATATATATAATTACAAAATATAACAATTACAAAAATATGTATATAGATTTATATATAATTATATATATATGATTTTAAAAAAAAATTGTTATATGTAAATGTTTTGTTGTATGTAAATGTTATAACTATAACAATTACAAAATTTTTTCATTGCTATATATATATATACATAGCAATGAATTTTTTTTGTTGTAATTGTTATATATATATATAATTGCAAAATATAACAATTACAAAAATATGTATATAGATTTATATATAATGATATATATATATGAATTTTTTAAATTTTGTCATCGTTATTTTATATATATATATATTACAATCACAAATACAATAACAATTACAAAGTAACATTTTTTTCCATATATATGTAGAAGGGTCTCGACCCGAAACGTCACCCATTCCTTTTCTCCCGAGATGCTGCCTGACCTGCTAAGTTACTCCAGCATTTTGTGAATAAATCGATTTGTACCAGCATCTGCAGTTATTTTCTTATATATATGTATATATACCTACAGTATGTGCCTGTAAAATGGACGTCCGTGTAACAGAAGAGACTTATTAAAGCTTAGGATACAGCAAGACTTTTAATAACTTTCCAGCGCACATCTCTCATCGTTAAATTGTTGTCCTTATTTAAAGAATATGGACAAGATCCTATTAACAAAGCGTTCATTAATGGTTTATTATCACAACCTGCAGTAATCACGGTCAAATCACGCCATACATGATACAATCAAGTCGTGTACAGGTGCAACAGTGCGTCACATTGATCTGAAACTCGCTGCCTGAAAGGATAAAGGTGGTAGATACAATTTCGCAATTTATAAGGGAATTAGTTTAATTTTGTTTGTTTTAGCTTAGTTACGTTAAGTTAAGTTAGAGATTTTCACTGTGGTAGGACCTGGCAGGTGACAATAAAATGCATCATTGCCCAGTGCCCTCAGCTGCGAATGCACCCCAAACATGCAGCTGGCAATCCTCTGACCGTTTGACAAGCCTGTTCGGCCTCTTTTCTCCCACTGGCAAATCCACAAGTCTCCCAGTAGCGGATGATGAAGACTATTATAACGTTGATCACCACGAAGGTTGCAAGTTTCGCTGCCATTACAAGCAGCTGCCAACGTAATCTCCATGCACGGCTTTCTCCAAGGCTCGAGCCTGTAGGCAATAAAACATCAAGTTGACCAATTACTTTCCTCGTTTCTTCCTTGTTTCCTTCCACTCTTGTGCACCGAAACGTTCTCCCCTATCATTCTGCACGAACATTGCACACTTCAGTTGCCTGCAAATGGACTGGAATTTAGAAAGATGAGAGGGGATCTTATCGAAACATATACGATTATTAAGGGGTTGGACACGTGAGAGGCAGGAAACATGTTCCCAATGTTGGGGGAGTCCAGAACCAGGGGCCACAGTTTAAGAATAAGGGGTAGGCCATATAGAACGGAGATGAGGAAAAACGTTTTCAGTCAGAGAGTTGTAAATCTGTGGAATTCTCTGCCTCAGAAGGTAGTGGAGGCCAGTTCTCTGAATGCTTTCAAGAGAGAGTTAGATAGAGCTCTTAAGGATAGCGGAGTCAGGGGGTATGGTGAGAAGGCAGGAATGGGGTACTGATTGAGAATGATCAGCCATGATCACATTGAATGGTGGTGCTGGCTCGAAGGGCCGAATGGCCTACTCCTCACCTAGGTAACTGCAGTTGTATAGGGCCCTGATGAGACAACACCTGGAGTATTGTGTGCAGTTTTGGTCTCCTGATTTCAAGAAGGGCATTCTTGCTATTGAGGCAGTGCAGCGCAGGTTAATTCCCGGGAGGGCGGGACTGACAATAGACAATAGACAATAGGTGCAGGAGTAGGCCATTCAGCTCTTCGAGCCAGCACCGCCATTCAATGCGATCATGGCTGATCATTCTCAATCAGTACCCCGTTCCTGCCTTCTCCCCATACCCCCTCACTCCGCTATCCTTAAGAGCTCTATCCAGCTCTCTCTTGAAAGCATCCAACGAACTGGCCTCCAATGCCTTCTGAGGCACAGAATTCCACACCTTCACCACTCTCTGACTGAAAAAGTTATTCCTCATCTCCGTTCTAAATGGCCTACCCCTTATTCTTAAACTGTGGCCCCTTGTTCTGGACACCCCCAACAGTGGGAACATGTTTCCTGCCTCTAATGTGTCCAATCCCCTAATTGTCTTATATGTTTCAATAAGATCCCCCCTCATCCTTCTAAATTCCAGTGTATACAAGCCTAATTGCTCCAGCCTTTCAACATACGACAGTCCCGCCATTCCGGGAATTAACCTAGTGAACCTACGCTGACGCCCTCAATAGCAAGAATATCCTTCCTCAAATTTGGAGACCAAAACTGCACACAGTACTCCAGGTGCGGTCTCACCAGGGCCCGGTACAACTGTAGAAGGACCTCTTTGCTCCTATACTCAACTCCTCTTGTTATGAAGGCCAACATTCCATTGGCTTTCTTCACTGCCTGCTGTACCTGCATGCTTCCTTTCAGTGACTGATGCACTAGGACACCCAAATCTCGTTGAACATCCCCTCTTCCTAACTTGACACCATTCAGATAATAATCTGCCTTTCTATTCTTACTTCCAAAGTGAATAACCTCACACTTATCTACATTAAACTGCAGCTGCCATGTATCCGCCCACTCACACAACCTGCCCAAGTCACCCTGCAGCCTTATTGCATCTTCCTCACAGTTCACACTACCCCCCAGCTTAGTATCATCTGCAAATTTGCTAATGGTACTTTTAATCCCTTCATCTAAGTCATTGATGTATATCGTAAATAGCTGGGGTCTCAGCACCGAACCTTGCGGTACCCCACTGGTCACTGCCTGCCATTCCGAAAGGGACCCATTTATCCCCACTCTTTGCTTTCTGTCTGTCAACCAATTTTCTATCCATGTCAGTACCCTACCCCCAATACCATGTGCTCTAATTTTGCCCACTAATCTCCTATGTGGGACCTTGTCGAAGGCTCTCTGAAAGTCGAGGTACACCACATCCACTGCCTCTCCCCTGTCAATTTTCCTAGTTACATCCTCAAAAAATTCCAGTAGATTTGTCAAGCATGATTTCCCCTTCGTAAATCCATGCTGACTCGGAATGATCATGTTACTGCTATCCAAATGCTCAGCAATTTCGTCTTTTATAATTGACTCCAGCATCTTCCCCACCACTGATGTCAGACTAGCTGGTCTATAATTACCGTTTTCTCTCTCCCTCCTTTCTTAAAAAGTGGGATAACATTTGCTATCCTCCAATCCACAGGAACTGATCCTGAATCTATAGAACATTGAAAAATGATCTCCAATGCTTCCACTATTCCTAGAGCCACCTCCTTAAGTACCCTGGGATGCAGACCACCAGGCCCTGGGGATTTATCAGCCTTCAGTCCCATTAGTCTTCCCAAAACCATTTCCTGCCTAATGTGGATTTCCTTCAGTTCCTCCATCACCCTAGGTTCTCCGGCCCCTAGAACATTTGGGAGATTGTGTGTATCTTCCTCAGTGAAGACAGATCCAAAGTAACGGTTTATCTCGTCTGCCATTTGTTTGTTCCCCATAATAAATTCCCCTGCTTCTGTCTTCAAGGGACCCACATTTGCCTTGACTATTTTTTTCCTCTTCACGTACCTAAAAAACTTTTGCTATCCTCCTTTATATTACTGGCTAGTTTACCCTCGCACCTCATCTTTTCTCCCCGTATTGCCTTTTTAGTCAAATTTTTTTGCTCTTTAAAAGAGTCCCAATCCTCTGTCTTCCCACTCTTCTTTGCTATGTTATACTTCCTCTCCTTAATTTTTATGCTGTCCTTGACTTCCCTTGTCAGCCACAGGTGTCTCTTACTCCCCTTAGAGTCTTTCCGCCTCTTTGGGATAAATTGATCCTGCAACCTCTGCATTATTCCCAGGAATACCTGCCATTGCTGTTCTACCGTCTTCCCTGCTAGGGCCTCCTTCCAGTCAATTTTGGCCAGCTCCTGCCTCATGCCTCTGTAATCCCCTTTGCTATACTGTAATACTGACACTTCCGATTTTCCCTTCTGCCTTTCCATTTGCAGAGTAAAACTTATCATGTTGTGATCACTGCCTCCTAATGGCTCTTTTAACTCTAGTCCCCTTATCAGATCAGGATCATTACACAACACTAAATCCAGAATTGCCTTCTCCCTGGTAGGCTCCAGTACAAGCTGTTCTAAAAAGCCATCTCGAAGGCACTCTACAAACTCTCTTTCCTGGGGTCCATTTCCAACCTGATTTTCCCAGTCTACCTGCATGTAACCACCGTAGCATTACATTTGTGACACGCCAATTTTATCTCCTGATTCAACTTGCACCCTATATCGAGGCTACTGTTTGGGGGCCTATAGATAACTCCCATTAGGGTCTTTTTACCCTTACAATTCCTCATTTCTATCCATACTGATTCAACATCTCCTGATTCTATGTCACCCCTTGCAAGGGAATGAATATCATTCCTTACCAGCAGAGCAACCCCACCCCCTCTGCCTTTATTTTTATTTATTTTTTATACTACGCGCATTTAAGTACAACACTTTAACTTCTGTATTTACCTCCCCTCTCACATCGGTCACAAATGGCCCTGCCCTTATTCTCTTTTCCCCTCTAGAACTTCTGTTCCCATTCTTCGAGAGTCTTCTGCAATATCTCCTGTATTCCCTTTAACCTCATCTTCATATTCACAATTTGTTAACCCCTCCACCCCACTACTTAGTTTAAAGCCACAGGTGTCGCACTAGCAAACCTGCCTGCCAGAATGTTTGTCCCCCTGCTGTTAAGATGTAACCCGTCCCTTTTGTACAAGTCACTCCTAGCCCTGAAAAGATCCCAGTGGTCATATGATGAAAGAATGGATCGACTGGGCTTTTATTCACTGGAATTTAGAAGTCAAGTCAAGTCAAGTCAATTTTATTTGTATAGCACATTTAAAAACAACCTACGTTGACCACGTTGATTTAGGGAGAAAGCAGGAAAGGGATATTGATTTGGCGGTGCTGGCTCGAAGGGCCGAATGGCCTCCTCCTGCACCTATTTCCGATGTTTCTATGTTTCAAAACCATATTCACCCGATGCCTGGCGGAATACATAAAGGACCAGGAACCATCACTATTCTAGTCTCATTAGCTCTAACAGAGGGTTAAATTGGCCAACAATTGACCATTGTGGGTCCCACCTTTCCTTGATTGTCGTTACTAACATCGATTTGTCCTTTTCAAACTTTTCATTAGTTAGCCCTTTATACCTTTTGCATCTCGAATAGTGAAATGCCTGGATGTGGAGAGGATGTTTCCACTAGTTGGAGAGTCTAGGACCAGAGGGCACAGCCTCAAAATTAAAGGACGTGCCTTTCGAAAGGAGATGGCGAGGAATATCTTTAGTCAGAGGGTGGTGAATCTGTGGGATTCTTTGCCACAGACGGCTGTGGAGGCCAAGTGAGTGGATATTTTTAAGGCAGAGATAGACAGATTCATGATTAGTACGGTCGTCAGGGGTTATGGGGAGAAGGCAGGAGAATGGGGTTGAGAGGGAAAGATAGATCAGCCATGATTGAATGGCGGATGGGCCGAGTGGCATAATTCTGCTCCTATCACTAATGAACATGAACATGAACCTTTTTCATGCCCCTAGTTCCCCTCTCCCCCGACTGCGATTAGTCTGAAGAAGGGTCTCGACCCGAAACGTCACCCATTTCCTTTTCTCCACAGATGCTGCCTGGCCCGCAGAGTTACTCCAGCACTTTGCGTCTACCTTCAGCGTCAAAGCAGGCCATCTGCAGTTCCTTCCCACGCAAGTTTAAATAAAAATGGGGTCGCGTGTTCGGCGCTAAATCAGAAGGTAAGATAACGTAAGGTAACCAGCCTTCCTACTCTCTCTCCGCTTATCACTGCAACAATAAACTCCTCCCTGTCCACTGGCATCGTCCCGCCATCCCTCAAAATCACTGCTGTCACCCCTATTCTGAAAAAACCTGGACTCAAACCTGACACCCCAAACAACTTCAGGCCAATTTCCAACCTACCCTTTCTGTCCAAAGTTTTGGAACGCGCTGTAGCTTCTCAACTCAAACATCACCTCTCTACCAATAACCTGTATGAAACATTCCAATCCGGATTCCGCTCCAACCACAGTACTGAAACTGCACTCCTCAAAATCACCAATGACCTTCTCCTCTCCTCTGACGCTGGCAACCTCAACATTCTCATCCTACTCGACCTCAGCGCCGCCTTTGACACCATAAATCACTCCATCCACCTTACCCGACTTGAAACCACCTTTAACATCACCGGCACAGCCCTATCCTGGATCAAATCATACCTCTCCGACAGACACCAGTTCATCTCCATTAATAACTGCAAATCCCCCACCGCTCCCCTCCCCCAAGGTATCCCCCAAGGTTCAGTTTTCGGCCCCGCTCCTCTTCATCCTGTACCTGTTCCCCCTTGGTCAATTAATCCGCCGTCATGGTCTCAAGTTCCACTGCTATGCCGATGATATCCAGCTCCTCAAACTCAACTGCGACAAATCTGAAATCATCATCATTGGACCAAAAAACTCACCAAATCCACCCACAACTTCACCCTCAACATTGACGGTTTCCCAGTATCCACTTCCCCTCACATCCGGAATCTTGGAATCATCCTTGACCAAACCCTCTCCTTCGACAAACACATCAAACACATCACAAAGACAGCCTTCTTCCACCTCAAAAACATCGCCCGTCTCCGTCCATCCCACTCCTCCACAGCTGCTGAAACCCTCATCCACGCCTTCATCACCACCCGTCTGGACTACTGCAACAGCCTCCTCTATGGTTCACCCTCAAAAATCATCAACAAACTCCAACACATCCAGAAATCCGCTGCCCGTCTACTCATCCACTCCCCGATCCGTGACCATATCACCCCCGCCCTTTACAAGCTCCACTGGCTCCCCATCCCCCAGAGAATCCAGTACAAAATCCTCCTCATGACATACAAAGCCCTCCATAACCTGGCCACATCCTACTTGACTGACCTCCTCCACAGACACACTCCCACCCGTACCCTCCGCTCTGCTGCTGCTAACCTCCTGTCCCCCCCCCATCCGGACCAAACTCAGATCATGGGGGGACAGGGCTTTCTCCATCGCTGCTCCCACCCTCTGGAACTCACTACCCCAAACCGTCAGAGACTCCTCCTCACTCACCACATTCAAAACATCACTGAAGTCTCATCTGTTCAGCACTGCCTTCAATCACTGACCGTTACCTCACCTTCTTTTTCCTTTTCTCTTCGTTTACTTATTTATTGATTTATTTTCTTTTATGTTTTAGTAAACCTTGTAAAGCGTCTTTGAGTGTTTAGAAAAGCGCTATATAAATGTAATGCATTATTATTTTTATTATTATTACAGTACTCACGTGTGACTGTGACTTCGGTCCCGTCCCCATGATACGTTCGACCCAAGATGAAAATAACCGTACAATAATACCGCCCTGTGTCGTTCATTTCCAAGTCACTGATTTCAATCGTTTCCTGGAGAATTCCCGGGACTCCGTTCTTCAGGACGCGGCCATAGTAGTGGCCACATGCGTTGCAAACGGAATTGATGGGCGCGTCTTTGTACCAATTAATGGCTCCAGTGGAACCGCTCTCAGAGTCGTTCGCATTCGGACTGAAAGCGCACTTCAGCTGAACCGACCCCCCTTCAGCAACGGTGACCCGCGCCGGCCACTGTTTGACTGCTCCTCCCGCACCTTCGCTTCCTACGATCAGAAATGGTCTCAATTTCAACGCAAGAGATGGGCGACTGTTTTTTCGTGTCACAGAGTCATAGAGGGATACGAGGGTGGAAACAGGTCCGTCGGACCCAACTCGCCCACACCGGCCAACAATGCCTCAGAATTAAAGGACGAGCCTTTAGAAAGGAGATGGCGAGGAATTTCTTTAGTCAGAGGGTGGCGAATATGTGGGATTCTTTGCCACAGACGGCTGTGGAAGCCAAGTCAGTGGATATTTTTAAGGCAGAGATAGACAGATTCATGATTAGTGCGGGCATCAGGTGTTATGGGGAGAAGACAGGAGAATGGGGTTGAGAGGGAAAGATAGATCAGCCACGATTGAATGGTGGAGGGGCCGAATGGCCTAAATCTGCTCCTATCACTAATGAACATGATCGTGAACCTTTTTCATACCCTCAGTTCCCCTCTCCCCTGACTGCAAACCCACACACACACACAAACAAACACACACACACACACACATATACACACAAACAAACACACGCACACACATACACACAAAGACACACACAAACACACACAGACATACACGCACACACACACAAACAAACACACATACACACAAACACACATTCAGACACACACACAAATAAACACACACACACACAAAATACACACACACACACACACACACAAACACACACACACACACAAACACACACACATACACACACAAACAAACATCCAAACACGCACATACACACACACCAACACACACAGAAAACACAAATTCACACACACACACATGCACACACACACACACACACACACACACACACACACACACACACACAGAAATACACACAAATATTGACACACGCACACAAACATACACACATACACACATGCACACGCACACAGAAAGACACACACACACGCACACGCACACATGCACAGAAATACACACACACACACACACACACACACACACACACACACAC
>NC_135971.1:12574815-12639815 GCF_053455715.1 Rhinoraja longicauda | reverse complement strand
TGAAAATGAACATGAACCTTTTTCATACCCCTAGTTCCACTCTACCCTGACTGCAACCCCCCCCACACACAAACAAACACACACACACACACAAACAAACACACGCACACACACACACACAAACGCACACAAACACACATAGACACACACGCACACACACACACACACACACACAAACAAACACACATACACACACACACACACACATCCAAACACGCACATACACACACAAACCAACACACACAGAAAAACACAAATTCACACACACACACACACATACACACATGCACACACACACACACAGAAATACACACACGCGCACACACACACAGAAATACACACAAATATTGACACACGCACACAAACATACACACAGACACACATGCACACACACACACACATAGAAAGACACACACACACACACATGCACAGAAATACACACACACGCACACACACACACGCACACACACACACACACACACACACACACAGAAATACACACAGAAATCCTCAGTCTGAAGAAGGGTCTCGACCCGAATCGTCACCCATTTCCTTTTCTCCACAGATGCTGCCTGGCCCGATGAGTTACTCCAACACTTTGCGTCTACCTTCGGTGTCAAAGCAGGCCATCTGCAGTTCCTTCCCACACAAGATTAAATAAAAATGGGGTCGCGTTTTCGGCGCTAAATCAGAAGGTAAGATAACGTGTACAGCACTCACGTGTGACTGTGACTTCGGTCCCGTCTCCATGATACGTTCGCCCCAAGAAGAAAATAACCGTACAATAATACCGCCCTGTGTCGTTCATTTCCAAGTCTCTGATTTCAATCGTTTCCTGGAGAATTCCCGGGGCTCCGTTCTTCAGGACGCGGCCATAGTAGTGGCCACACGCGTTGCAAACGGAATTGGTGGGCGCGTCTTTGTACCAATTAATGGCTCCAACGGAACCGCTCTGAGAGTCGCTCGCATTCGGACTGAGAGCGCACTTCAGCTGAACCGACCCCCCTTCAGCAACGGTGACCCGCGCCGGCCACTGTTTGACTGCTCCTCCCGCACCTTCGCTTCCTACGATCAGAAATGGTCTCAATTTCAACGCAAGAGATGGGCGACTGTTTTTTCGTGTCACAGAGTCATAGAGGGATACGAGGGTGGAATCAGGCCCGTCGGACCCAACTCGCCCACACCGGCCAACAATGTCCCAGCTACGCTAGTCCCACCTGCCTGCGCTTGGTCCATGTCCCTCCAAACCTGTCCTATCCATGTACCTGTCCAACTGTTTCTTAAACGTTGGGATAGTCCCAGCCCCAACTACCTCCTCTGACAGCTCGTTTCATACACCCAGCATCCTTTGTGCTAAAAATTTACCCCTCAGATTCCTATGAAATCTTTCCCCCTTCACCTTGAACCTATGTCCTCTGGTCCTCAATTCCCCTACTCTAGGCAAGAGATTCTGTGCATCTACCTAATATAATCCTCTCATGATTTTGTACACCTCTATAAGATCACCGCTCATCCTCCTGCGATCCATGGAATAGAGACCCAGCCTGCTCAACATCTCCCTATAGCTCACACCCTCTAATCCTGGCAACATCCTCGTAAATCTTCTCTGAACCTTTTCAAGCTTGACAATATATTTCCTTCTACATGGTGCCCAGAACTGAACACAATATTCTAAATGCGGTCTCACCAACGTCTTATACAACTGCAACATGACCTTCCAACTTTTATACTCTATACTCTGACTGATGAAGGCCAAAATGCCAAAAGCCTTTTTAATTATTATTTTATTTTTGAGTTTTACATAACTTTTTTAAACGTCATCCCTCCCAACCCCCTCCCACATCCCTCCCCTCTGTATTAATCCTTAATAAGAAAAAGAAAGGAAAGATAAAGAAAACAGAAAGATTGCCTGGGTGGTGGAAGTTCTGAACACGCTCCATGGAATTCCAATCAGAATAAACTATTTATATATATGTACTTCTCACCCAAAAGGACCAACGAGAATATCAGCAACTCTTCGATGTGTATAGACCCATTTTTTTGTAAATAAGGGCGCCAAATATTTAAAAACGTATCATATTTGTTCCTTAAGTTATAAGTAATTTTTTCAAGTGGGATACAATTAGAAATGTCATTATTCCAACGGTCCATGTTTTAATAAGAATCTGATTTCAAAGTAACTGCGATAGATTTTTTGGCAACTGCTAATGCAATTTTTATAAATTCTTTCTGATATTTATTCATTTTAAGTTGTGGTTTTATCCCTTCAACATCACCCAATTAAAAAAGTCTTGGGCTATGTGGGAGTTGTATTCCAATAATCTGTTCCAAAAAACCTCTTACATTTGTCCAAAAAGGTTGAATTTTTTAACAGGACCAAGTAGAATGAAAAAAGTATAAATTTCTTGATTGCACCGAAAACATTGGTCAGATAAGCTTGGGTTTATTCTCTTTAATTTTTATGGTGTCATATATAATTGGTGTAAAAAGTTATATTGTACTAATCTAAATCGAACATTTATTGTATTTTTCACACTGTCAAGGCATAATTTTGACCAATTTGTTCCATCAATATTAATATTCAAATCCGTCTCCCATCTTCGCCTTGATATATGGATTCCTTGTTTAGGTGTCGTTTTTTGGATTAAATTTTACATAATAGAGATAATTTTTTTAATTTGTCCTTTTTGAATTAGGTTTTCAATTTCCATAGGTTTCGGAAGTAACATTGTTTGACCCAGTTTATCTCTTAAATAAGCTCTTAAATAAGAATTGATAATAATATGAGGAATTTATATAAATTAAATTATTTATTATTACTGAAAAAAATTCAAGAAGACCTTGATAAATGGATGACGTCACCTAACATTAATAGGGAGAGTTAATGTTGTAAAAATGAATATTTTTCTGAAATTACAATATTTATTTCAAACAATACCAATACAAGTACCGCAGAAGTTTTTTCAAGAGTTAAATAAATGTGTGCGGAAATTTCTTTGGAAAGGTAAGATGTCAAGAATATCGTTGGGAAAATTGACATGGAAATTTGATTCAGGAGGATTACAACTTCCAAATTTTAAGAATTATTATAAAGCAAATCAACTTAGATTTATTGCATCTCTTTTTGAAGAAGAAAAACCGGCATGGACGAGAATAGAATTAGATAAAATAGGAGAAAATATACCAGAAGACTTTATATATAAATGGGAACCTAAATTGATACGGGGACTGAAAGAATCTCCATTATTAAAACACCTGATCGGATTATGGAATAAGGTAAACTTTGAGGATGAAACTAAGAAATCCTTATTAGCAAGGACCCCTCTGATTCAAAACGGACTGATACCTTTTACAATGGACAATCAGCTTTTATATAGATGGTATCAAAAAGGGATTAGATATATAGGAGATTGTTTTGAAAAAGGTATATTGATGTCATTTGAACAACTGAAAAATAAATACCAAATATCACATAATACTCTTTTTTGTTACTTTCAATTAAGAGCTTATTTAAGAGATAAACTGGGTCAAACAATGTTACTTCAGAAACCAAAAGCCTTTTTGACCACCTTATCTACCTGCGACTCGACCTTCAAGGAACCATGCACCTGCACTCCTAGATCCCTCTGCTGTACAACACTGCTCAGAGGCCTACCATTCACTGTGTAGGCCCTGCCCATGTTAGACGTCCAAAAATGCAATACCCCACACCTCTCTGTATTAAATTCCGTCAACCATTCCTCCGACCACCTGGCCAATCGATCCAGATCCTGCTGCAATCTTTCACAACCAACTTCACTATCTGCAAAACCACCGATTTTTGTATCATCAGCAAACTTGCTCATCTTGCCCTGTAGGTTCTCATCCAAATCATTGATGTAGATGACAAACAGTAACAGGTCCAGCACCGAACCCTGAGGCCCACCACTAGTCACAGGCCTCCACTCTGCGAAGCAACCTTCTACCATCACCCTCTGCTTCCTTCCATGGAGTCAATTTGCTATCTGTTCAGCTATCTCTCCGTGGATCCCATGCGATCTAAGATTCCAGAGCAGCCTACCATGCAGAACCTTGTGTAGGAAGGAAGTGTGTGTGTGTGTGTGTGTGTGTGTGTGTGTGTGTGTGTGTGTGTGTGTGTGTGTGTGTGTGTGTGTGTGTCCGTCTGTCTGTGTATTGTGTGTATTTCTGTGTGTGTGTGTGTGTGTGATGTGTGTGTGTGTGTGTGATTGTGTGTATTTCTTTGTGTGTGTTTGTGTGTGTGTGCGTGTGAACGTTTGTGTGTATTTCTGTGTGTGTGTGTGTGTGTGTGTGTATGTGTGTGTGTGTGTGTATTCTGTGTATTTCTGTGTGTGTTGGTGTGTGTGTAAGTGTGTGTGCGTGTTTGAATGTTTCTGTATTTGTGTGTGTGCGTGTGTATGTGTGTGTTTGAATGTTTTTGTGTATTTTGTGTGTGTGTGTGTGTGTTTGAATGCTTTTGTGTATTTTGTGTGTGTGTGTGTTTGTGTGTGTTTGTGTGTGTGTGTGTGTGTGTGTGTGTGTGTGTGTGTGTGTTGATGTTTTGGTTCCCCATATAGGAGAGTCCTCGTGTGTACCGCCCACTCACCAGAGAGCAACAGCAGTAGCCAAATGGCGAGAATCAGTGGCATGATTCGATGATAACCTGTACAGGAATACAGAAAATCAGCAGTTTGTTAGGAAATAATTTAATAAACTCTATGATCCGATCCCTCTCCCCCCCCCCCCCCCCCCCCCCATCCACCACCCACCATCCCCTATTGCGACACGGTGGCCTAGCGGTAGAGTTGCTGCCTCACAGCGCCGGAGACCCAGGTTCAATCCCGACTACGGGTGCTGTCTGTACGGAGTTTGTCCGTTCTTCCCGTGACCTGCGTGGGTCTTCTCCGAGATCTTCGGTTTCCTCCCACACTCCAAAGACGTGCAGGTTTGTAGGTTAATTGGCTTGGTACATGCAAACAATTCGAGGTTAATTGGCTTGTTTTGCTTGTAAATTATCCCTGGAGTGTGTTGGGCAGTGTTAATGTGCGGGCATCGCTGGTCGGTGAGGACTCGGTGGGCCGAAGGTCCTGTTTCCGCGCGGAACCTCTCAACAAAATCACTCGGAAGAAGGGTCCCGATCCGAAATTTCAGATAGTCCCTGCTTTCCCTCTCCATCCCCCCCCTTCCCAGTTCTCCCACTAGTCTTCCTGTCTCCAACTACATCCTATCTTTATCCCCTGACATCAGTCTGAAGAAGGCTCTCGACCCGAAACGTCACCCATTCCTTCACTCCAGAGATGCTGCCTGACCCACTGAGTTACTCTAGCACTCTGTGAAACGTCACCTATCCATGTTCTCCACAGATGCTGCCCGACCCGCTGAGTTACTCCAGCACTCTGTGAAAAGTCACCTATCCATGTTCTCCACAGATGCTGCCTGACCCGCTGAGTTACTCCAGCACTCTATGAAGAGTCACCTGTCCATGTCTCCAGAGACGTTGCCTGACCCGCTGAGTCTCTCCTGCACTGAGAGCATTAAATTAATCAGGACATTGGCGTGCCTGTTACAGAATTACCTGTTCCTTTCTACCCGCCCTTTAGAATTGATTCTAACTCTCCGAGCACCACTCGGCTGAAATTGTTTCGTTGTGACTTCCCCTTTAAAAAAATGATTTAACTTCCACTTTTCAAGACTGTGTTTTTGTTTCTGAATCTGAAGAAGGGTCTCGACCCGAAGGGTCTCACCCATTGTTTTTCTCCAGAGATGCCGCCTGTCTCTCAGAAGGCAGTGGAGGCCAATTCTCGGGATGCTTTTAAAAGAGAGTTAGATGCAGCTCTTAAAGATAGCAGAGTCAGGGGCTATGGGGAGAAGGCAGGAACGGGGTACTGATTGTGGATGATAAGCCATGATCATATTGAATGTCGGTGCTGCCTCGAAGGGCCGAATGGCCTCCTCCTGCAACTATTGTCTATTGAGTTACTCCAGCATTTTGTGTCTATCTTCCATTTAAAAAAAAACCCGATATTCCGCAGCGACACGGACAAACTAAGAGAAGCGAAACATATTGCAGATAATACAACCTTTAATAAAAGTACATCTGAGCTATAGAAAAATTACTAACCTTAGCAACTAAAGATATTTATTCACAAAATTCTGGAGTAACTCAGCAGGTCAGGCAGCATCTCAGGAGTGAAGGAATGGTGACGTTTCGGGTCGAGACCCTTCTTCAGACTAGATCCTGTAGTCAGTTCCTCGGTTGTACAATCGCCAACTCATTTCTCAACGGAGAAGTGGGACATATCGTGTCAAACGTTCCTGATGAAACCAACAGGAGGATTTGAAAATGAAACGCATACCACTGGCGTGCAGCGCGGAACCGCTTTACATCTTGTTATCTGGGCCATTTCCAACTTCACTTTTCTTAGGAACTTAGTCCCATCGTAGACTCGACTGTTTGGCGTGTTTCCAATCCGTCCACACCAACTTGAGCATGCTCCTCGTTCCCTGGCCGCTACTTTTTCTGGCACTTATCATAAAACCCGGAAGAGATGAAAAATAAATGTCGACGGGGTCGATCGTGCAAGCGGCGTGGGAGGGACAGCGGGTCCGGCGTAAACACTGGACCAGATTGGACGGATTAACAGGCTCTTTCCTCAATTTAAGAATGGTTATCGAGAGTGATACAGTGTGGAAACAGGCCCTTCGGCCCAACTTGCCCGCAGCGGCAACACTAGTCAAGCCAGCAGCACTAGTCCCATGTGCCTGCGCTTAGAAACATAGAAACATAGAAAATAGGTGCAGGAGGAGGCCATTCGGCCCATCGAACCAGCACCGCCATTCATTGTGATCATGGCTGATCATCCACAATCAGTAACCCGTGCCTGCCTTCTCCCCATATCCCTTGATTCCTCTAGCCCCTAGACCTCTATCTAACTCTCTCTTAAATCCATCCAGTGATTTGGCTTCCACTGCCCTCTGTGGCAGAGAATTCCACAAATTCACAACAAATTCTCTGGGTGAAAAAGTTCCTTCTGACTTCAGTCCCAAATGGCTTCCCCTTTATTCTAAGACTGTGTGTGGCCCCTGTTTCTGGAATCTCCCAACATTGGGAACATTTTTTCTGCATCTAGCTTGTCCAGTCATTTTATAATTTGATATGTCTCTATATGATCCCCTCTCATCCTTCTAAACTCCAGTAAATACAAGCTTAGACTTTTCAATCTTTCCTCATATGACAGTCCCGCTATCCCAGGGAACAATCTCGTGTACCTACGCTGCACTGCCTCAATTACAAGGAGGTCCTTCCTCAAATTAGGAGACCAAAACTTTACACAATACTAAAGATGTGTTCTTACCAGGGCCCTGCACAAGTGCATGGTCCATATCCCTCCAAACCTGTCCTATCCACGTACCTGTCCAACTGTTTCTTAAACGTTAGGGTATTTTTTTTCTTTTTTAAATTTTTTTTAAAATTTCAGATACAGCGCGGAAACAGGCCTTTTCGGCCCACCAAGTCCGCACCGCCCAGCGATCCCCGCACATTAACATTATCCTACACACACTAGGGACAATTTTTACATTAACCCAGTCAAATTAACCTACATACCTGCACGTCTTTGGAGTGTGGGAGGAAACCGAAGATCTCGGAGAAAACCCACGCAGGTCACGGGGAGAACGTACAAACTCCTTACAGTACAGCACCCGTAGTCAGGATCGAACCTGAGTCTCCGGCGCTGCATTCGCTGTAAAGCAGCAACTCTACCGTTGCGCCACCGTGTTACCGTAGTCCCAGCCTCAACTACCTCCTCTGGCAGCTCGTTCCATACACCCACCACCCTTTGTGTGAAAAGACTCTGACTTTATAACAAGCCCATGAGAAGCGGAATCAGTTTCTCCTCGCGTTTAGCTTCACTTCCCTACGCCCATGCGTGGGTTCTTTTTAGTTTGTTTTTTGTTCATATTTTACTTTCGAACATGTAAAACAGAAAAAGATTAAAACAAAATAACAATCAAATGAAATGAACGATAAACCTGTACACAACTCAATGAATTGATTCTCATAAATAACACAAATTAAATCTTACATGTTCGAAAAGGGGTAAGAGGAAGTATATACTCATTTATTCCTACCCCTTCTCCGCTACACATCAATTAATTCACAAACTTTAACTCATCTATATATATATATATATATATATATATATATATATATATATATATGTGTGTGTGTGTGTGTGTGTGTGTGTGTGTGTGTGTGTGTGTGTGTGTGTGTGTGTGTACACAATATACACTTACATACATACATACAAACATAATTCTTCCTTTGTCCAGCCCCCCTGACATCAGTCTGAAGAAGGGTCTCGACCCGAAACGTCACCCATTCCTTCTCTCCTGAGATGCTGCCTGAACTGCTGAGTTACTCCACCATTTTGTGAATAAATACCTTCGATTTGTACCAGCATCTGCAGTTATTTTCTTACATACATACATACTGTGATGTCTTGAGAGGTCGGGAGCTTTTCTCTTGAAGGTTTGGAGGTGTGGGTGCCAGAAATGAAGACAGAAAAGTTCTTGTTTTCAAACCTAAATTCCATATATTTAGTCTTTTCCAAAAACAGGTAAACTTACTTGTTTGCAGACAGGTACACAAAACCAAAACAGGTAGTTAAATCAAAACTGTAGCTTGCTGCCTTCTTACAAAATATAACTCAAACACTGCTTCTCTCCCTGTCTGTCTGCTCCAGTCGTTGTCTCTCTCTCTGCTTCCCTTCCCTTTTAGCTCTCTCACTGAGGCAATCAGATCATCTGGTTCAGCTGGGCAACATTCAGTGTCAGCAGCAATCAGTATCAGCAGCAATCAGCAGCCCTGCTGACTATGGGTTTTGTAGTCTTTTGCTGGCAGCCATGATGGTTTGTAGTCCTTGTTGCATCCACCGGGAGGAAATGTATCTCCCCTCTATGACTCTCCCTCTCATGATATCACAATACATACATGCAGATATACATACATGCAGATATACATACATGCAGATATACATACATGCAGATATACATACATGCAGATATACATACATACACACATACATACACACACATACATACACGCATACATACATGCATACATACATACACACATACATACATAGATACATAGATAGATAGATAGATAGATAGATAGATAGATAGATAGATAGATAGATAGATAGATAGATAGATAGATAGATAGATAGATAGATAGATAGATAGATAGATAGATAGATAGATAGATAGATAGATACGTACGTACGTACATACATACATACATACATACATACATACATACATACATACATACATACATACATACATACATACATACATACATACATACATACATACATACATACATACATACATACATACATACATACATACGCCACCCAGTGAAGGCAGTTGAGTGATTCTGTAAATTCACAATAAAAAAATAGGATTACACAACCCCAGATGCTTTCCATAGAAACATATAAACATAGGAAAAAGGTCCAGGAGTAGGCCTTTCGGCCCTTCGAGCCAGCATCGCCATTCAATATGATCATGGCTGTACAACGTATGTGCAGTAGTCAGGATCGAACTCGGGTCTTCGGCGCCGTGAGGCAGCAACTCTACCGCTGCGCCACTGTGCGGCAATAGATGTTTGGAAATTCTGCACAAGTGTGGCTATTTGTACAAGCGCCCTTCTATTTCAGTCCGGTAGATTTTCTAAAACACGTACTGGCTCGAAGCCTTATAAAGATAGATACAGATAACCGAAAGTGCAGGGTTTTTTTTAGAGATACAGCGGGGTAACAAGCCCTTCGGCCCTCCAAGTCCACGTCGACCAGCGATCCCCGCACATTAACACTATCCTACACAGTGAAGAAAGATAATGGCATGTTGGCCTTCATAACTATAGGATTTCAGTATAGAAGTAAAGAGGTCCTTCTGCAGTTGTATAGGGCCCTGGTAAGACCACGTCTGGAGTATTGTGTGCAGGATTGATCTAATTTGAGGAAGGACATCCTTGTAATTGAGGCAGTGAAGCGTAGGTTCACGAGATTGATCCCTGGGATGACGGGACTGTTATATGAGGAAAGATTGAAAAGACTGGGCTTGTATTCACTGGAGTTAAGATAGGGGATCCTATAGAAACATATCAAATTATAAAAGGATTGGACAAGCTAGATGCAGTAAAATTGTTTCCAATGTTGGGGGAGTCCAGGGGCCACAGCCTTAGAATAAAGGGGAGGCCGTTTAAAATTGAGGTGAGATACAACTTATTAACTCAGAGTTGTGAATTTGTGGGATTCTCTGCCACAGAGGGCAGTGGAGGCCAAATCACTGGGTGAATTTAAGAGAGAGTTCACCGTCGTCCCTCTGGTGCGAATGAAAGAAGTTTCATTGAAATCGGTGTTATATTTGTAAAGTTATTCACATTTTAAAGTTTAAATCTATCTCCTAGGGAGTGAGGGGGGGGAGGGAGAGGAGGGTGGATAAGGGGGGTTGAGGGGGGTGGAGTGAGGAGGAGAGGGTGCTGCACCAATGCAGGAGATGTTTGGGCCCAACGGCTCCACTTGTTCTAGTATATATATATATAAATAGTTAAACAAACAAATAAATAAATATATAGATATATATATGTGATTTATATATATTATAATTGTAAGTTATAAATTATATTATAAATTATAATTTATATAATTTATAATATATATTTATATTTGTAATATAAAAATAATACAATTACAATTGTTTTTTCATTGCTATATATAACAAATAAATAGTACAAATAACATTTTGAAAATTCATATATATGAATAAAATGGATGGTAATATGTACGTCCGTGTAACAAAAGAGACTTATTACAGTTTAGGGTACAGCAAGACTTTTAATAACTTTCCAGCGCACATTTCTCATCGTTAAATTGTTGTCCTTATTTAAAGAATATGTACAAGACCCTATTAACAAAGCGTTCATTAATGGTTTATTATCACAACCTGCAGTAATCACGGTCAAATCACGCCATACATGATACAATCAAGTCGTGTACCGGTGCAACAGTGCGTCACATTGATCTGAAACTCGCTGCCTCAAAGGATAAAGATGGTAAATACAATTTCGCAATCTTTTTTTTTGCTAAATATTTTTTATTAAGCATAAGTACATATTAATAAATTATTATATCTTATACATTTCTATACTTTTTTTTTTTTCAAAGAGGAAAAGATAGAGAAAAATAAAATAAAAATAAGAAGTCCAAATTGGAGAAATGAATGGAGTATTAAAAAAGTTATCCATCATTGGAGATATATCGATGATTTACAATTCATAATTCTTCCTCCATTCCATTATTCAGGCCGCGGTCAGGTCCTCGCACCAAGCCATTTTGACCCTTTAAATATACGATAAATGGAGACCATATTCCTCTGAAAAGAATCAACCTGTCCATGAGTACAAGTCTCAATCTTTCCAGATGGAGTGTCTCCGACATTCCTGTAATCCACATTTTAATTGTGGGGGATGTAGGACCTTTCCAAAATTTCAGTATTAATTTTTTCCCAATTATTAAGCTATAATCAATAAAAATTCTTTGATTCGTTGTTGTTAATTGATCTGTTTCTAATATTCCCAGTATTATTAAATTTGAGTCAGGGGTCAGCTTCATATTAATCACATTCGAAATTATTTTGAATATTTCTGTCCAGAATTTAGTGATTTTTTCACAGTTTGTGAATATATGCGTTAAATTAGCTTCCAATTGCTGACATTTATCACAAATGGCAGATATATTTGGAAAAATACTATGTAATTTAGTTTTTGAATAATGTAGTCTATGTAATATTTAAAATTGTATAAGAGAGTGTCTAGCATTTAGCGAACAGTGATGTATGTGTTGTAAACTTTCATCCCATATCTCAGGTCTAATAATTTGACCTAATTCATTTTCCCATGACTGTCTATATATTTCTGTCGTTGGAGCGTCGTTTTCCAGTAAAATATTATAAATATATGATATCAATTTTTCTGTATTTGGGTGTTTATTTAGACATTCATCTAAAATCTCTGTCTTTCTATTTCTAATTTCATATGTGTTTGCTTTTACATAATCTCTAATTTGTAAATATCTAAAGTAATCTTTTGAATGTAATCCATAAATTTGTTGTAATTCTTGAAATGAAAGGAAAAAATTTTCCCTATAGAGATCTCCCATCTTATTTATTCCACAGTTTTTCCATTGTAAAAAACCTTTATCTATCATTGAAGGTTTAAATGTGATATTATTTACAATAGTAAGAGCTAGTGGTATACATTCCAATTTTAATGTTTTCTTTATTTGTTTCCAAATACGTATTCCACTATCTATTATAAGATTTTCACTATAGGTTTTCTTACTTATTTTATTATTGGCGAATAAAATCGAACTAATTTCAAAGGGCAAACAATCTTCTTTTTCCATTTTTAACCAGGTTGGTTGTTTATCTGTCTCTACTAACCAGAAGTTAATATTTTTAATATTGACTGCCCAATAATAAAACATAAAGTTTGGTAAAGCTAGACCTCCATTTATTTTTGCTTTACATAAGTGTTCTTTTTTTATTCTATGGCTCTTATAATCCCAGATAAAGTTAGTGACTATGGAATCAATCTTTTTTAAAAAAATTTTAGGAAGATATATCGGAATCATTTGGAAAAGATATAATAATTGTGGAAGAAAAATCATTTTTATTGCATTAATTCTACCTATCATTGAGATTGGTAATGTTTTCCAATATAAAATATTTTTATTTAATTTGTTCAATAAGAGCGGAAAATTAGATTTAAATAAAGAATCAAATCTTTTTGTTACATAAATTCCAAGATATTTTATTTTTTCGTTTGCTGTCTTAAAAGGAAATTGTTGTAATATATGTAGATTTTTTACCCTTATCGGCATAAGTTCACTTTTATTCCAATTAATACTATATCCTGAATATGATCCAAATTCAGTTATTAATTTTAGTAAATTTGGAATGCTAATTTCCGGGTTTGTGATATAAAGTAATACATCATCCGCATATAAAGAAATTTTATTTTCAGTATTTATGGTGTCATATCCATATATTTCAGGATGTGTTCTCACCCGTTGAGCTAAAGGTTCTAATGCAAGTGCAAACAATAGTGGGGATAAAGGACAACCCTGTCTGCAGCCTCGAAATAGATTAAATTTATTTGATAGTATTTGATTTGTTATTATTCTAGCTGTTGGATTGGTATATAATAATTTAACCCAAGTGATAAACTTCTCTCCCAAATTAAAAAATTCCATAACCGAAAACAAATAAGACCATTCCACTTGGTCAAAGGCTTTCTCCGCATCTAACGAAATAATTACTAAGTCTTTATTAATACCTCTTTTCGAATATATAATATTATATAATCGTCTGAGGTTATATGAGGAATAACGTTTTGGTATAAATCCTGTTTGATCGGGATGAATTAGTTTATTAATAACTATACTTAATCTTTGTGCTAATATTTTCGTTAGTATCTTTTGATCAGTATTTAAAAGCGCTATAGCTCTATATGATCCTGGGTCCTCCAGATCCTTGTCTATTTTAGGTATAAGTGTTATAATAGATTTATTGCTATATATAACAAATAACAAGTACAAATAACATTTTTAAAATTCATATATATGAATAAAATGGATGGTAAAATGTACGTCCGTGTAACAGAAGAGACTTATTAAAGTTTAGGATACAGCAAGACTTTTAATAACTTTCCAGCGCACATCTCTCATCGTTAAATTGTTGTCCTTATTTAAAGAATATGTACAAGACCCTATTAACAAAGCGTTCATTAATGGTTTATTATCACAACCTGCAGTAATCACGGTCAAATCACGCCATACATGATACAATCAAGTCCTGTACCGGTGCAACAGTGCGTCACATTGATCTGAAACTCGCTGCCTGAAAGGATAAAGATGGTAAATACAATTTCGCAATCTATAAGGGAATTAGTTTCATTTAGTTTGGTTTAGCTTAGTTAAGTTAAGTCAAGTTAGAGATTTTCACCTGGCAGGTGACAATAAAATGCACCATTGCCCAGTGCCCTCAGCTGCGAATGCATCCCAAACATGCAGCTGGCAATCCTCTGACCGTTTGACAAGCCTGTTCGGCCACTTTGCTCCCACTGGCAAATCTACAAGACTCCCAGTAGCGGATGATGAAGACTATTATAACGTTGATCACCACGAAGGTTGCAAGTTTCGCTGCCATTACAAGCAGCTGCCAACGTAATCTCCATGCACGGCTTTCTCCAAGGCTCGAGCCTGTAGGCAATAAAGTTCACCAATTAATTTCCTCGTTTCTTCCTTGTTTCCTTCCCCTCTTGTGCACCGAAACGTTCACCCCTATCATTCTAAACGAAGACCAGTTTGCACACTTCAGTTGCCTGAAAATGGACAGGAATTTAGAAAGATGAGAGGGGATCTTATCGAAACATATAAGATTATTAAGGGGTTAGACACGTCAGAGGCAGGAAACGTGTTCCCAATGTTGGGGGAGTCCAGAACCAGGGGCCACAGTTTAAGAATAAGGGGTAGGCCATGTAGAACGGAGATGAGGAAAAACTTTTTCAGTCAGAGAGTTGTAAATCTGTGGAATTCTCTGCCTCAGAAGGCAGTGGAGGCCAGTTCTCTGAATGCTTTCAAGAGAGAGTTAGATAGAGCTCTTAAGGATAGCGGAGTCAGGGGGTATGGGGAGAAGGCAGGAACGGGGTACTGATTGAGAATGATCAGCCATGATTGCATTGAATGGTGGTGCTGGCTCGGCCGAATGGCCTACTCCTCACCTAGGTCCAACTGCAGTTGTATAGGGCCCTGATGAGACCACACCTGGAGTATTGTGTGCAGTTTTGGTTTCCTGATTTGAAGAAGGGCATTCTTGCTATTGAGGCAGTGCAGCGTAGATTAATTCCCGGGATGGTGGGACTGACATATGATGAAAGAATGGATCGACTGGGCTTTTATTCACTGGAATTTAGAAGTCAAGTCAAGTCAAGTCAAGTCAATTTTATTTGTATAGCACATTTAAAAACAACCCACGTTGACCAAAGTTCTGTACCACATGTCAAACTATTTGGGGAGAATGCAGGAACGGAATATTGATTTTGAATGATCACCCATGATCACATTGAATGGCGGCGCTGGCTCGAAGGGCCGAATGGCCTCCTCCTGCACCTATTTCCGACGTTTCTATGTTTCAAAACAATATTCACCCGATGCCTGGCGGAATACATAAAGGACGAGGAACCATCACTATTCTAGTCTCATTAGCTCTAACAGAGGGTTAAATTGGCCAACAATTGACCATTGTGGGCCCCACCTTTCCCTGATTGTCGTTACTAACATCGATTTGTCTTTTTCAAACTTTTCATTAGCTTGTCCTTTATACCTTTTGCATCTCGAATAGTGAAATGCCTGGATGTGGAGAGGATGTTTCCACTAGTTGGAGAGTCTAGGACCAGAGGGCACAGCCTCAGAATTAAAGGACGTGCCTTTAGAAAGGAGATGGCGAGGAATTTCTTTAGTCAGAGGGTGGTGAATCTGTGGGATTCTTTGCCACAGACGGCTGTGGAGGCCAAGTCAGTGGATATTTTTAAGACAGCGATAGACAGAAAGACGGGCGTCAGGGGTTATGGGGAGAACGCAGGAGAATGGGGTTGAGAGGGAAAGATAGATCAGCCATGATTGAGTGGTGGATGGGCCGAATGGCCTAATTCTGCTCCTATCACTAATGAACATGAACCTTTTTCATACCCCTAGTTCCCCTCTCCCCCGACTGCGATTAGTCTGAAGAAGGGTCTCGACCCGAAACGTCACCCATTTCCTTTTCACCACAAATGCTGCCTGGCCCGCTGAGTAACTCCAGCACTTTGCGTCTACCTTCGGTGTCAAAGCGGGCCATCTGCAGTTCCTTCCCACGCAGGTTTAAATAAAAATGGGTTCGCGTGTTCGGCGCTAAATCAGAAGGTAAGATAACGTGTACAGTACTCACGTGTGACTGTGACTTCGGTCCCGTCTCCATGATACGTTCGCCCCAAGAAGAAAATAACCGTACAATAATACCGTCCTGTGTCGTCCATTTCCAAGTCGCTGATTTCAATCGTTTCCTGGAGAATTCCCGGGGCTCCGTTCTTCAGGACGCGGCCATAGTAGTGGCCACACGCGTTGCAAACGGAATTGATGGGCGCGTCTTTGTACCAATTAATGGCTCCAATGAACCGCTCTCAGAGTCGCTCGCATTCGGACTGAAAGCGCACTTCAGCTGAACCGACCCCCCTTCAGTAACGGTGACCCGCGCCGGCCACTGTTTGACTGCTCCTCCCGCACCTTCGCTTCCTACGATCAGAAATGGTCTCTATTTCAACGCAAGAGATGGGCGACTGTTTTTTCGTGTCACAGAGTCATAGAGGGATACGAGGGTGGAATCAGGCCCGTCGGACGCAACTCGCCCACACCGGCCAACAATGTCCCAGCTACGCTAGTCCCACCTGCCTGCGCTTGGTCCATGTCCCTCCAAACCTGTCCTATCCATGTACCTGTCCAACTGTTTCTTAAACGTTGGGATAGTCCCAGCCCCTACTACCTCCTCTGACAGCTCGTTCCATACACCCAGCACCCTTTGTGCTAAAAAATTACCCGTCAGATTCCTATGAAATCTTTCCCCCTTCACCTTGAACCTATGTCCTCTGGTCCTCAATTCCCCTACTCTGGGCAAGAGATTCTGTGCATCTACCCAATATATTCCTCTCATGATTTTGTACATCTGTATAAGATCACCGCTCTTCCTGCTGCGCTCCATGGAATAGAGACCCAGCCTGCTCAACCTCTCCCTATAGCTCACACCCTCTAATCCTGGCAACATCCTCGTAAATCTTCTCTGAACCCTTTCAAGCTTGACAATATATTTCCTTTAACATGGTGCCCAGAACAGAACACAATATTCTAAATGCGGTCGCACCAACGTCTTATACAACTGCAACATGACCTCCCAACTTCTATACTATACTCTGACTGATGAAGGCTAAAGTGCCAAAAGCCGTTTTGACCACCTTATCTACCTGCGACTCGACCTTCAAGGAACCACGCACCTGCACTCCTAGATCTCTCTGCCCTACAACACTACCCAGAGGCCTACCATTCACTGTGTAAGACCTGCCCATGTTAGACGTCCAAAAATGCAATACCCCACACCTCTCTGTATTAAATTCTATCAAACATTCCTCCGACCACCTGGCCAATCGATCCACATCCTGCTGCAATCTTTCACAACCATCTTCACTATCTGCAAAACCACCGACTTTTGTATCATCAGCAAACTTGCTCATCTTGCCCGTAGGTTCCAATCCACATCATTGATGTAGATGACAAACAGTAACAGGTCCAGCACCAAACCCTGAGGCACACCACTAATCACAGGTCTCCAGCCTGTGAAGCAACCTTCCACCATCACCCTCTGCGTCCTTCCATGGAGCCAATTTGCTATCTGTTCAGCTATCTCTCCGTGGATCCCATTCGATCTAAGCTTCCAGAGCAGCCAACCATGCAGAACCTTGTGTAGGAAGGAAGTGTGTGTGTGTGTGTGTGTGTGTGTGTGTGTGTGTGTGTGTGTGTGTGTGTGTGTGTGTGTGTGTGTGTGTGTCTATCTGTCTGTCTGTGTATTGTGTGTATTTCTGTTTGTGTGTGTGATGTGTGTGTGTGTGTGTGTGTGTGTGTGAGAGAGAGAGAGATTATGTGTATTTCTTTGTGTGTGTGTGTTTGTGTGTGTATGCGTGTGTGTGTGTCTGTCTGTCTGTCTGTGTATTGTGTGTATTTCTTTGTGTATGTGTATGTGATGTGTGTGTGTGATTGTGTGTATTTCTTTGTGTGTGTTTGTGTGTGCGTGTGAACGTTTGTGTGTATTTCTATGTGTATGTTTGTGTGTATGTGTGTACGTATGTGTGTGGATTTCTGTGTGTGTATGTGCGTATGTATGTGTGTGTATTTCTGTGTGTGTGTATGTGTGTGTGTTTGTGTATTTCTGGCTATGTGTGTGTGTGTGTGTGTGTATTTCTGGCTGTGTGTGTGTATGTGTGTGTGTGTATTTCTGTGTGTGTGTATGTGTGTGTGTTTGTGTATTTCTGGCTATGTGTGTGTGTGTGTGTATTTCTGGCTGTGTGTGTGTATGTGTGTGTGTGTATTTCTGTGTGTGTGTGTGTGTGTGTGTGTGTGTGTGTGTGTGTGTGTGTGTGTATTTCTGTGTGTGTGTCTGTGATTACGTGTATTTCTGTGGTATCACAAAATGCTGGAGTAACTCAGCAGGTCAGGCAGCATCTAGGAGCGAGGGAATGTGTAACGTGTCGGGTCGAGACCCTTCTTCAGACTGAGGATTTCTGTGTGTATTTATGTGTGTGTGTGTGTGTGTGTGTGTGTGTGTGTGTGTGTGTGTGTGAGTGTGTGTGTGTGTGCGTGCGTGTGTATGTGTGTGTGTGTTTGAATATTTGTGTGTATTTGTGTGTGTGTTGGTGTGTGTGTGTGCGGGTTTGAATGTTTGTGTATTTGTGTGTGTGTGCGTGTTTGTGTGTGTTTGTTTGAATGCTTGTGTGTATTGTGTGTGTGTGTGTGTGTGTTTGTGTGTGTGTGTGTGTGTGTGTGCGTGCGTGCGTGTGTATGTGTGTGTGTGTTTGAATATTTGTGTATATTTGTGTGTGTGTTGGTGTGTGTGTGTGCGGGTTTGAATGTTTGTGTATTTGTGTGTGTGTGCGTGTTTGTGTGTGTTTGTTTGAATGCTTGTGTGTATTGTGTGTGTGTGTGTGTGTGTGTGTGTGTGTGTGTGTGTGTGTATGTGTGCGTGTGTGCGTGTGTGCGTGTGTATGTGTGTATGTGTGTGTATGTGTGTATGTTTTGGTTCCCCATATACGAGAGTCCTCGTGTGTACCGCTCACTCACCAGAGAGCAATAGCAGTAGCCAAATGACGATGATCAATGGCATGATTCGATGATAACCTGTACAGCAATACAGTAAATCAGCTGTTTATTGGGAAACAATTTAAATAAACTCTATGATCCGATCCCTCTCCTCTCCCCCCTCCCCCCTCCCCCACCATCCCCTAGTGCGACATGTTGGCCGAGCGGTAGAGTTGCCGCCTCACAGCGCCCGAGACCCAGGATCAATCCCGACTACGGGGCTGTCTGCACGGAGTTTGTACGTTCTCCCCGTGACCTGCGTGGGTCTTCTCCTAGATCTTCGGTTTCCTCCCACACTCCAAAGACGTGCAGGTTTGTAGGTTAATTGGCTTGGTAAATGCAAACTATTCGAGGTTAATTGGCTTGTTTTGCTTGTAAATTGCCCCTAGTGTGTGTTAGGCAGTGTTAATGTGCGGGCATCGCTGGTCGGTGCGGACTCGGTTGGCCGAAGGGCCTGTTTCCGCGCGGAACCTCTCAACAAAATCACTCGGAAGAAGGGTCCCGACCCGAAATTTCAGATAGTCCCTGCTTTCCCTCTCCATTCCCTCCCCTTCCCAGTTCTCCCGCTAGTCTTCCTGTCTCCGACGATATCCTTTCATTGTCCCGACCCTTCCCCGAAGAAGGGTCTCGACCCGAAACGTCACCCGTTCCTTATCATGGCTGATCATCCACAATCAGTAACCCGTGCCTGCCTTCTCCCCATATCCCTTGATTTCACTAGTCCCTAGACCTCTATCCAACTCTCTCTTAAATCCATCCAGTGATTTGGCTTCCACTGCCCTCTGTGGCAGACAATACCACAAATTCAGAACAAATTCTCTGGGTGAAAAAGTTCCTTCTGATCTCAGTCCCAAATGGCTTCCCCTTTATTCTAAGACTGCGTGTGGCCCCTGTTTCTGGAATCGCCCAACATTGGGAACATTTTTCTGCATTAGCTTGTCCAGTCCTTTTATAATTTGATATGTCTCTGTATGATCACCTCTCATTCTTCTAAACTCCAGTGAATACAAGCCCAGACTTTTCAATCTTTTCTCACACCACAGTCCCGCCATCCCAGGGATCAATCTCGTGAACCTACGCTGCACTGCCTCAATTACAAGGAGGTCCTTCCTCAAATTAGTAGACCAAAACTGCACACAATACTCCAGATGTGGTCTTACCAGGGCCCTATACAACTGCATGGTCCATATCCCTCCTAACCTGTCCTATCCACGTACCTGTCCAACTGTTTCTTAAACGTTAGGGTAGTCCCAGCCTCAACTACCTCCTCTGGCAGCTCGTTCCATACACCCAACAGACTCTGACTTTATAACAAGCCCGTTAGAAGCGGAATCAGTTTCTCCTCGCGTTTAGCTTCACTTCCCTGCGACCACGCGTGGGTTCTTTTTAGTTTGATTTTTGTTCATATTTTACTTTCGAACATGTAAAACAAAAAAAGTTAAAAAGAAACCAAAATAACAATCAAATGAAATGAACGATAAACCTGTACACAACTCAATGAATTGAGTCTCATGAACAACACAAATTAAATCTTACATGTTTGAAAAGGGGTAAGAGGAAGTATAAACTTATTTATTCCTACCCGTTCTCTGCTACACATCAATTAATTCACAAACTTTATCTCATCTATATATATATATATATGTGTGTGTTATATATATGTGTGTGTGTGTGTGTGTGTGTGTGTGTGTGTGTGTGTGTGTGTGTGTGTGTGTGTGTGTGTGTGAGTGTGTGTGTGTGTGTATACAATTTTTCGAGGATGTAACTAGTAGAGTGGGATAAGGGAGAACCAGTCGATGTGTTATATCTGGACTTTCAGAAGGCCTTCGACAAGGTCCCACATTGGAGATTGGTGTACAAACTTAAAGCACATGGTATTGAGGGTTCAGTGTTGAGGTGGATAGAAAATTGGTTGGCGGACAGGAAGCAAAGAGTAGGAATAAACGGGTCCTTTTCGGAATGGCAGGCAGTGACTAGTGGGGTACCGCAAGGCTCAGTGCTGGGACCCCAGTTATTTACAGTGTATATTAATGATTTGGACGAGGGAATTGAATGCAACATCTCTAAGTTTGCGGATGACACGAAGCTGGGTGGCAGTGTTAGCTGCGAGGAGGATGCTAGGAGGCTGCAGAGTGACTTGGATAGATTAGGCGAGTCGGCAAATGCATGGTAGATGCAATATAATGTGGATAAATGTGAGGTTATCCACTTTGGCGGCAAGAACAGGAAAGCAGAGTATTACCTGAATGGTGACCGATTGGGAGAAGGGGAGATGCAACGTGACCTGGGTGTCATGGTGCACCAGTCATTGAAAGCAAGCATGCAGGTGCAGCAGGCAGTGAAGAAAGCGAATGGTATGTTGGCATTCATAGCAAGAGGATTTGAGTTTAGGAGCAGGGAGGTTCTGCTGCAGTTGTACAGGGCCTTGGTGAGACCGCACCTGGAGTATTGTGTGCAGTTTTGGTCTCCTAACCTGAGGAAAGACGTTCTTGCCTTAGAGGGAGTACAGACAAGGTTCACCAGATTAATCCCTGGGATGGCGGGACTTACATATGAGGAAAGACTGGATAGACTGGGCTTGTACTCGCTGGAATTTAGAAGACTGAGGGGGAATCTTATAGAAACATATAAAATTCTTAAAGGGTTGGAGAGGCTAGATGCGGGAAGATTGTTCCCGATGTTGGGGGAGTCCAGAACCAGGGGTCACAGCTTAAGGATAAGGGGGAAGTCTTTTAGGATCGAGATGAGAAAACATTTCTTCACACAGAGAGTGGTGAGTCTGTGGAATTCTCTGCCACAGAAGGTAGTTGAGGCCAGTTCATTGGCTATATTTAAGAGGGAGTTAGATGTGGCCCAAATTGCCAAAGTGATCAGGGGTATGGAGAGAAGGCAGGTACAGGATACTGAGCTGGATGATCAGCCATGATCATATTGAATGGCGGTGCAAGCTCGAAGGGCCGAATGGCCTACTCCTGCACCTATTTTCTATGTTTCTATGTTTCTATGTTTCTATACATTCATACATACATACATACATACATACATACATACATACAAACATACATACAAACATAATCCTTCCTTTGTCCAGCCCCCCCTGACATCAGTCTGAAGAAGGGTCTCGACCTGAAACATCATCCATTCCTTCTCTTCTGAGATGCTGTCTGACCTGCTGAGTTACTCCAGCATTTTGCGAATAAATACCTTCGATTTGTACCAGCATCTGCAGTTATTTTCTTACAGACAGACAGTCTGTCTGTCTGTCTGTCTGTCTGTCTGTCTGTCTGTCTGTCTGTCTGTCTGTCTGTCTGTCTGTCTGTCTGTCTGTCTGTCTGTCTGTCTGTCTGTCTGTCTGTAAGAAAATAACTGCAGATGCTGGTACAAATCAGACAGACAGACAGACAGACAGACAGACAGACAGACAGACAGACAGACAGACAGACAGACAGACAGACAGACAGACAGACAGACAGACAGACAGACAGACAGACAGACAGACAGACAGACAGACAGACAGACAGACAGACAGACAGACAGACAGACAGACAGACAGACAGACAGACAGACAGACAGACAGACAGACGCCATCCAGTGAAGGCAGTTGAGTGATTCTGTAAATTCACAATCAAGAATAGGATTACACAACCCCAGATGCTTCACTTAGAAACATAGGAAATAGGTCCAGGAGTAGTCCTTTCGGCCCTTCGAGCCAACACCGCCATTCAATGTGATCATGGCTGTACAACGTATGTACAGTAGTCAGGGTCGAACTCGGGTCTCCGGCGCCATTCAATGTGATCATGGCTGTACAACGTATGCACAGTAGTCAGGATCGAACTCGGGTCTCCGGCGCCGTGAGGCAGCAACTCTACCGCTGCGCCACTGTGCGGCAACAGTTATTGAGAAATTCCGTAGACGTGTGGCTATTTGTACAAGCGCCCTTCTATTTCAGTCCGGTAGAGTTTCTAAAACACGTACTGGCTCGAAGCCTTATAAAAATAGATACAGATAACCGAAAGTGCAGGGTTTTTTTTAGAGACGCAGCCAGGTGCTCTGGTTTCCTCCCAGCCTCCCAGCTGGTCGGCCCTCAAAGTCAACGCCGACCAGCGATCCACGCACATCAACACTATCCTAAACAGCGAAGAAAGCTAATGGCATGTTGGCCTTCATAACGAGAGGATTTCAGTATAGGAGTAAAGAGGTTCTTCTGCAGTTGGACAGGGTCCTGGTAAGACCACATCTGGACTATTGTGGGCAGTTTTGGTCTAATTTGAGGAAGGACATCCTTGTAATTGAGGCAGTGCAGCGTAGGTTCACGAAATTGATCCCTGGGATGGCGGGACTGTCATATGAGGAAAGATTGAAAAGACTAGGCTTGTATTCACTGGAGTTTAGAAGGATGAGAGGGGATCTTATAGAAACATATAAAATTATAACAGGACTGGACAAGCTAGATGCAGGAAAATAGTTCCCAATATTGGGCGAGTCCAGAACCAGGAGCCACAGTCTTAGAATAAAGGGGAGGCCATTTAAAACTCAGGTGAGAAGGAACTTTTTCAGCTAGAGAATTTGTTGTGAGTTTGTGGAATTCTCTGCCACAGAGGGCAGTGGAGGCCAAATCACTGGATGGGTTTAAGAGAGTTAGATAGAGCTCTAGGGACTAGAGGAATCAAGGGATATGGGGAGAAGTTGGGCACCGATTGTGGATGATCACAAAGAATGGCTGGCTCGAAGGGCCGAATGGCCTCCGTATGCACCTATTTTCTATGTTTCTACACACATTAGGGACAATTTACAATTTTATTGAAGCCAATTAACCGACATTAACCTGCAGGTAGACTGGGAAAATCAGGTTGGAAATGGACCCCAGGAAAGAGAGTTTGTAGAGTGCCTTCGAGATGGATTCTTAGAACAGCTTGTACTGGAGCCTACCAGGGAGAAGGCAATTCTGGATTTAGTGTTGTGTAATGATCCTGATCTGATAAGGGGACTAGAGGTAAAAGAGCCATTAGGAGGCAGTGATCACAACATGATAAGTTTTACTCTGCAAATGGAAAGGCAGAAGGGAAAATCGGAAGTGTCGGTATTACAGTATAGCAAAGGGGATTACAGAGGCATGAGGCAGGAGCTGGCCAAAATTGATTGGAAGGAGGCCCTAGCAGGGAAGACGGTAGAACAGCAATGGCAGGTATTCCTGGGAATAATGCAGAGGTTGCAGGATCAATTTATTCCAAAGAGGTGGAAAGACTCTAAGGGGAGTAAGAGACACCTGTGGCTGACGAGGGAAGTCAGGGACAGCATAAAAATTAAGGAGAGGAAGTATAACATAGCAAAGAAGAGTGGGAAGACAGAGGATTGGGACTCTTTTAAAGAGCAACAAAAGTTAACTAAAAAGGCAATACGGGGAGAAAAGATGAGGTACGAGGGTAAATTAGCCAATAATATAAAGGAGGATAACAAAAGTTTTTTTAGGTACGTGAAGAGGAAAAAATAGTCAAGGCAAATGTGGGTCCCTTGAAGACAGAAGCAGGGGAATTTATTATGGGGAACAAAGAAATGGCAGACGAGTTAAACCGTTACTTTGGATCTGTCTTCACTGAGGAAGATACACACAATCTCCCAAATGTTCTAGGGGCCGGAGAACCTAGGGTGATGGAGGAACTGAAGGAAATCCACATTAGGCAGGAAATGGTTTTGGGTAGACTGATGGGACTGAAGGCTGATAAATCCCCAGGGCCTGATGGTCTGCATCCCAGAGTACTTAAGGAGGTGGCTCTAGAAATAGTGGAAGCATTGGAGATCATTTTTCAATGTTCTATAGATTCAGGATCAGTTCCTGTGGATTGGAGGATAGCAAATGTTATCCCACTTTTTAAGAAAGGAGGGAGAGAGAAAACGGGTAATTATAGACCAGTTAGTCTGACATCAGTGGTGGGGAAGATGCTGGAGTCAATTATAAAAGACGAAATTGCTGAGCATTTGGATAGCAGTAACGGGATCATTCCGAGTCAGCATGGATTTACGAAGGGGAAATCATGCTTGACAAATCTACTGGAATTTTTTGAGGATGTAACTAGGAAAATTGACAAGGGAGAGTCAGTGGATGTGGTGTACCTCGAATTTCAGAAAGCCTTCGACAAGGTCCCACATAGGAGATTAGTGGGCAAAATTAGGGCACATGGTATTGGGGGTAGGGTACTGACATGGATAGAAAATTGGTTGACAGACAGAAAGCAAAGAGTGGGGATAAATGGGTCCCTTTCGGAATGGCAGGCAGTGACCAGTGGGGTACCGCAAGGTTCGGTGCTGGGACCCCAGCTATTTACGGTATACATCAATGACTTAGATGAAGGGATTAAAAGTACCATTAGCAAATTTGCAGATGATACTAAGTTGGGGGGTAGTGTGAATTGTGAGGAAGATGCAATAAGGCTGCAGGGTGACTTGGACAGGTTGTGTGAGTGGGCGGATACATGGCAGATGCAGTTTAATGTAGATAAGTGTGAGGTTATTCACTTTGGAAGCAAGAATAGAAAGGCAGATTATTATCTGAATGGTGTCAAGTTAGGAGGAGGGGGAGTTCAACGAGATCTGGGTGTCCTAGTGCATCAGCCAATGAAAGGAAGCATGCAGGTACAGCAGGCAGTGAAGAAAGCCAATGGAATGTTGGCCTTCATAACAAGAGGAGTTGAGTATAGGAGCAAAGAGGTCCTTCTACAGTTGTACCGGGCCCTGGTGAGACCGCACCTGGAGTACTGTGTGCAGTTTTGGTCTCCAAATTTGAGGAAGGATATTCTTGCTATGGAGGGCGTGCAGCGTATGTTCACTAGGTTAATTCCCGGAATGGCGGGACTGTCGTATGTTGAAAGGCTGGAGCGATTGGGCTTGTATACACTGGAATTTAGAAGGATGAGGTGGGATCTTATTGAAACATATAAGATAATTAGGGGATTGGACACATTAGAGGCAGATAACATGTTCCCAATGTTGGGGGAGTCCAGAACAAGGGGCCACAGTTTAAGAATAAGGGGTAGGCCATTTAGAACGGAGATGAGGAAGAACATTTTCAGTCAGAGAGTGGTGAAGGTGTGGAATTCTCTGCCTCAGAAGGCAGTGGAGGCCAGTTCGTTGGATGCTTTCAAGAGAGAGCTGGATAGAGCTCTTAAGGATAGCGGAGTTAGGGGGTATGGGGAGAAGGCAGGAACGGGGTACTGATTGAGAGTGATCAGCCATGATCGCATTGAATGGCGGTGCTGGCTCGAAGGGCTGAATGGCCTACTCCTGCACCTATTGTCTATTGTCTATTGTCTATTGAAACCAGAGCAGCCGGAGAAAATCCACGCGGCCACGGGGAGAACGTGCAAACTCCGTACAGACAGCGCCCGGAGTCTGGATCCAACCCGGGTCCACGTCGCCGTGAGGCAGCAACTCTACCGCTGCGCCACCGTGCTGCAATAAATTGTTGTGATATTCCGCAGAGATGTGACGCCCATCTCTTTCAATCCAGCAGGGATGCTAAAGGGGTCTGAAGAAGGGTCGCGACCCGAAACGTCGCCCACTCTTTGTCTCCGGAGATGCTGCCTGTCCCCCGCTGAGTTACACGGGCGTTTTGTGCGTCCGTCTTCATTCTAAACTACGAGCTCGCTGGAGGCCTTTTAAAAATAGACACGAGAGGTATCTGAAAGTGGAGGGTTTTTTTAAGATGAAAGTTTCTGTGCAGAGGTGGGACGTGTAATAGACCAATCGTGCAGTTCTTAGTACAGTCAGCAACTAAAGTTATGGGGTTGTAGTTTGGAAGCAGAGAAACATTGAAAATAGGTGCAGGAGGAGGCCATTCGGCCCTTCGAGCCAGCACTGCCATTCATTGTGATCATGGCTGATCGTTAACAATCAATAACCGTGCCTGCCTTCTCCCCATATCCCTTTGATCCGCCAGCCCGTCGAGCTCTATCTAACTCTCTCTTAAATTCATACAGTGAATTGGCCTCCACTGCCCTCTGTGGCAGAGAATCACACAAGTTCACAACAAATTCTCTGGGTGAAAAAGTTTCTTCTCACCTCAGTTTCAACTGTCCTCCCCTTTATTCTAAGACTGTGGCCCCTGGTTCTGGACTCCCCCAAAATTGGGAGCATTTTTCCTGCATCTAGCTTGTCCAGTCCTTTTTATAATTTTATACGTCTCGATAACATCCCCTCTCATCCTTCTAAACTACAGTGAATACAAGCCTAAACTTTTCAATCTTTCCTCGTATGACAGTCCCACCATCCCAGGGATCAATCTCGTGAACCTACGCTGCACTGCCTCAATTACAAGGATGTCCTTCCTCAAATTAGGAGACCAAAACTGTACACAATACTCCAGATGTGGTCTTACCAGGGCCCTGTACAACTGCAGAAAGACCTCTTTACACCTGTACTCTAATCCTCTCGTTATGAAGGCCAACATCTCTCTTTTAAATTCAGTTGGATGGAGCTGAAGGGGGGGGTGGAGGGAGGAGGTGGGGAGGGAAGTAGGGGGAAGGGGAGAGTGGGAGGAGGGACGGGGTGGAGGGAGGGGGTAGGGGAGGAGGGATTGAGGGGGAAGGAGGGATTGAGGGGGAGGGGAGGGAGGGAGAAGGGGAGGTGGAGTGGAGGCAGAGGAGAGGTTGAGGGAGTGAGCTGGAGGGGGTAGGGATTGAGGGGGAAGGAGGGAGGGAGAAGGGGAGGTTGAGTGGAGGCAGATGGTAGGTTGAGGTAGTGAGCGTGAGGGGGGAATGGATTGAGGGGGAAGGAGGGGGGGTGGTGGAGTGAGGGAGGTGTAGGGGGTAGGGCATGAGGGTGGAGTGAGGGGGGAGGGAGGGGAGTGGAGGCAGGGAGGAAGGGGGAGGAGGGGAGTGGGGGGGAGGAGAGGGTGCTGCACCAATGCAGGAGAGGATTGGGCCCAACAGGTCCACTTGGTCAAGTACACCTCTATAAGTTCACCCCTCACCCTCCCCTGCTACAAGGAGATAGTGTCCAGGCCTCCTCAACCTCTCCCTGGAGCTCAGACCGTTTTGTGAGGTGTGAGACAGAACAATTGTGCCTAATAAGTACTTGACACCAAACTGGGAAGTGCGATTTTTCTCAATACGCCCTATTCGCCTGCAGTTGATACTACTGCCCGAATAACGAAATGCCTAGGCAGAGGAGGGGATGTGGAGAGGATGTTTCCAGAAGAGGAAGGGTCTAGGACCAGAGGACACAGCCTCAGAATAAAAGGGCGTACCTTTAGGGTGGAGATGAGGAGGAATTTCTTCAGGCAGGTAGGTGTGGCGGCACGGTGGCGCAGCGGTAGAGTTGCCGCCTTGCAGCGAATGCAGCGCCAGAGACTCAGGTTCGATCCTGACTACGGGCGCTGTCTGTATGGAGTTTGTACGTTCTCCCCGTGACATGCGTGGGTTTTCTCCAAGATCTTCGGTTTCCTCCCACACTCCAAAGACGTACAGGTTTGTAGGTTAATTGGCTGGGCAAATGTAAAAAATGTCCCTAGTGGGTGTAGGATAGTGTTAGTGTGTGGGGATCGGTGGGCCGAAGGGCCTGTTTCTGCGCTGTATCTCTAAATCTAAAAAATCTAAGAATCTGTGGAATTCTTTGCCACGGACGGCTGTGGAGGCCAAGTCAATGGATATTTTGTTAAGGCAGAGATAGATAGATTCTTGATTAGTGCGGGTGTCAGGGGTGATGGAGAGAAGGCAGGAGAATGGGGTTAGGAGGGAGAGATAGATCAGCCATGAACGAATGGAGAAGCAGATTCGATGGGCCGAATGGTCCTACTTCTGCTTCTTATGTCCCATGTCTGATAATGGCCAAACGACTTCATGCTCTGCCTTAATTCAGTTTCACAACCCATGGTGTAACTGAAGACTGATGGCCAAGCACATCAGGGGAACCTTTGTGTATCGAATTGACCACAGTTTCGAATCGTTAACTGGTACTTAAAATAATCTCGTTACTTTCGAAGTTCAGTTAAGTTCTCGAAGGACCATATAACCATATAACAACTACAGCACGGAAACAGGCCCGTTCGGCCCTACCAGTCCACGCCGACCACTTTCTCTGACCTAGTCTCATCTACCTGCACTCAGACCATAACCCTCCAATCCCCTCTTATCCATATACCTATCCAATTTACTCTTAAATAATAAAATCCAGCCTGCCTCCACCACTTCCACCGGAAGCCCACTCCATACACCCACCACCCTCTGAGTAAAGAAGTTATCCCTCATGTTACCCCTAAACTTTTGTCCCTCAATTCTGAAGCTATGTCCCCTTGTTGGAATCTTCCCCACTCTCAAAGGGAAAAGCCTACCCACGTCAACTCTGTCCGTCCCTCTCAAAATGTTAAAAACCTCTATCAAGTCCCCCCTCAACCTTCTACGCTCCAAAGAATAAAGACCCAACCTGTTCAACCTCTCTCTGTAGCTTAAGTGCTGAAACCCAGGCAACATTCTAGTAAATCTCCTCTGTACCCTCTCCATTTTGTCGACATCCTTCCTATAATTTGGCGACCAGAACTGCACACCATACTCCAGATTCGGCCTCACCAATGCCCTGTACAATTTCAACATTACGTCCCAACTTCTATACACGATGCTCTGATTTATAAAGGCAAGCATACCAAACGCCTACTTCACCACCCTATCCACATGAGATTCCACCTTCAGGGAACAATGCACAGTTACCATGTCGCACCTCCGAAACGTAAAACAGAAGGATGGATCAGAAATTGCAAAGTCGTTTATTTCTGGAGAGTTGTTTACAAAATAGGAACACAACGACACAAAAGAAGAGGGCAGATCAGACTGGCCCTTCCTCGTTCAGATCCTGGTCGAGGAGATACGTTGGAAGATCAAACTACAAGGCCAACAAGAATATACACTGATGAGCCAAAACATTATGCCCACCCGCCTAATATGCTGTCGGTCCTCCGTGTGCAGCCCCATACGCAGCAGGGTGCGATGCACTGTGTATTGTCAACACCATTAAAAATTTCTGTGACTTGTGCCACAGTCGACCTTCTGTCGGTTCGGACCAGACGGGATAGCCTTCGTTGCCCTCGCGCATCGATGAGCCTTGGGCGCCCAACACCCTGCCTGTCGCCGGTTTGTGGTTTGTCCCTCCTCGGACCACTGTTGGTCGGTACTCACCACTGCTGACCGGGAGCAACCAACAAGCCTTGCCGTTTCACAGATGCTCTGACCCAGTCGTCTTGCCATAATAATTTGGCCCTTGTCAAAGTGGCTCGGGTCTTTACTCCTGCCCATTTCTCCTGCATCCAACACGTCAACTTCAAGAACTGACTGTTCACTTGCTGCCTAATATATCCCACCCCTTGACAGGTGCCATTGTAACAAGATAATCAATGTTATTCGCTTCGCCTGTCAGTGGTCATAATGTTTTGGCTGATCGGTGTGTAATCCCGCAAGAGAGCTTTTCATGAATGCACACACGCACTTGGCCAAAGGATTCAGGAGAGGCACTTCAACCCATCAACCCAATGAGGCACCTCTGCATTTCTGCTTCTCTGCATTTGGTTGAGGCACCTCTGCTTCTCTGCATTTGGTTGAGAGAACAGTGGAAGATGGGGGAAGTCCAGAACCAGGGGCCACACAGTCTAAGAACAAAGGGGAGGCCATTTAAAACTGAGGTGAGAAAAAAAACCCTTTTCTCCCAGAGAATTTGGCGTGAATTTGTTGAATTCTCTGCCACAGAGGGCAGTGGAGGCCGATTCACTGGATGAATTTAAACGAGAGTTAGATAGAGCTCAAGGGACTAGCGGAATCAAGGGATATAGGGAGAAGGCAGGAGTGACTGGGCTTGTAAACGCTGGAATTTGGAAGAATGAGAGGGGATCTTATTGAAACATATAAGATTATTAAGGGATTGGACACGCTAGAGGCAGGAAACATGTTCCCAATGTTGGGGGAGTCCCGAACCAGGGGCCACACACAGTTTAATAATAAGGGGTAGGCCATTTAGAATGGAGATGAGGAAAAACCTTTTCAGTCAGGAGATCACACGGTTCTTTTGGGTGGGAAGAAGGGCGATAGTGGGAAGGGGGTTGGGGTGGGATCAGCCATGATCATATTGAATGGCGGAGCGGGCTCGAGGGGCCGGTTGGCCTACTCCTGCTCCTATTTTCTTGTGTTCTTGTGTTCTTGTAAATCTGTGGAATTCTCTGCCTCAGAAGGCAGTGGGGGCCAATTCTCTGGATGCTTTCAAGAGAGAGCTCGATAGAGCTCTTAATGATAGCGGAATCAGGGGGTATGGAGAGAAGGCAGGAACGGGATACTGATTGTGGATGATCAGCCATGATCACAGTGAATGGCGGTGCTGGCTCGAGGGGCCGAATGGCCTACTCCAGCACCTATTGTCTATTGTCTAAGACAGGCACGGGTTACTGATTGTGGATGATCAGCCGCGATCACAGTGAATGATGGCGCTGGCTCGAAGGGCCGAATGGCCTCCTCCTGCACTATTTTCTATGTTTCTATGTAAGGCTCAGTGTTCCGGCAGTTAGCTCCAGTCATAGTCAGTCAGCATTGTAGAGGCAAATAGGCACTTTGTTTCCATCCCCCACCCTCAATTTCAGGTCAATACACAGATGGCAGGAGAGGGTGGCTGGAGAAGGAACGGAAAACGGAAAGACTAAAGTGAAATATAATATGCAGGAAAAGACTGCAGTTGTTGGTTGAAATCTAAGATATAGACACAAAAGGCTGGCGTAACTCAGCGGGACAGGCAGCATCTCTGGAGAGAAGGTAGACACACAATGCTAGAGTAACTCAGCGGGACAGGCAGCATCTCTGGAGAGAAGGAATGGGTGACGTTTTGGGTCAAGTCCGAAGAAGTGTCTCGCCCCGAAACGTCGCCCATTCCTTTTCTCCAGAGATGCTGCCTGTCCCGCTGAGTTACTCCAGCATTTCGTGTCTGCCTTCAAAGTGAAATATATTGTTCAGAATCGAGCTCAAAGCATTTTGATAAACATAAACTTTTTTTTTTAAATCCCTAAACATCAAAGGAAATTAGTTCCAGAAAGCTAAGGATCCACATTTTCTGTAAATCACACACTCACATACACACGCACACCCCCCCACACACACACACACCTACACACCCACCCCACACACACACATACACACACCGCACACACACACCCACCACACACACATACACACCCCAACCACACACATGCACACTCAATAACAATTCTCAGAGCAACAGCTGCAGTAAGGGCGAGAGCCAGCAGGTGTCAGTGGCGTGCTGCTGTTCTGCTCCGAGTTTGCTTAACAAGTACACACTATGGTAGACACAAAATGCTGGAGTAACTCAGCGGGTCAGACAGCATCTCTGGAGAGAAGGAATGGGTGACGTCTCGGGTCGAGACCCTTCTTCAGACCAAAGTCAGGGGAGGCGGGACAAAGAAAGGATATAGGTGGAGGCAGGATGACATTGGGAGAACTGGGAAGGGGGAGACAACGGAGCTATCTGAAGTTGGAGAAGTCAATGTTCATACCGCTGGGGTGTAAACTGCCCAAGCGAAATATGAGGTGCTGTTCCTCCAATTTGCACTGGGACTCACTCTGACAATGGAGGAGGCCCAGGCCAGAAAGGTCAGACTGGGAGTGGGAGTTGAAGTGCTGAGCCACCGGGAGATCAGGTCGGTTAAGGCGGACTGCGCGGAGGTGTTGAGCCAAAAAAGCTCGCCGAGCCTGCGCTTGGTCTCGCCGACGTGGAGAAGTTGACACCTGGAACAGCGGACACAGTAGATGAGGTCGGAGGAGGTGCAGGTGAACCTCTGCCTCACCTGGAAAGACTGTTTGGGTCCTTGGATGGAGTCGAGGAGGGGGGGGGGGGGGGCGGGAGAGGTAAAGGGACAGGTGTTGCATCTCCTGCAGTTGCAGGAGAAAGTACCTGGGGATGGGGGGTGGTTTGGGTGGGGGAGGGACGAGTGGAGCAGGGAGTCGCGGAGTTTTTATTTCTACACAGTCTGAGGACGGGTCTCGACCCGAAACGTCACCCATTCCCTTCTCTCCAGAGATGCTGCCTGACCCGCTGAGTTACTCCGGCATTTTGTGTCCACCTTCGATTTAAACCAGCACCTGCAGTTTTTTTAGTCCCGCAACGACACACAAGGATTAGACGGGAGAGACACGGATTCTTGATGCGTTCCTGTGCATCCCACATCATTCAGAGCCAATATATTTTTTTCCCCAAAATTCCACAGTGGAGTTGAGGCTGAGGGGGGGGGGGGGGGGGGGTGGGGAGGGGGAAATCTTTCCTGGGTCCCATCTGTGCCCTTAAAATTTCTTATTGATGAGGATGCTGCAAAAACTGAGGGCCGCTCCCAGTTTCGCCACTTCAGTGCAAGAGGCGGGAATCAGCGTGTAATCTGGTAGCTTCTGAAAAGCCTGGTGGTTGAAACAAGAAACAGAGAGAGAGAGAGTTGGTTAAGGGGCCTGTCCCACTTGGGCGATTTTTTAATAATAATAATAATAATAATAATAATAATAATAATAATAATAATAATAATAATAATAATAATAATAATAATAATAATAATAATAATAATAATAATAATAATAATAATAATAATAATAATAATAATAATAATAATATATTTCTTTATTAGTCCCACACCGGGGAAATTTAGTGTTACAGCAGCAAAGTGGATAGCAAGAGATCATTCATCTGTATACTAAAACTCTCGTTTGTTTATTTGTTTGTTTGTTTGTTTGTTCCTGAACTACAGCTAAAACGGTACACGATAGCGTGACAATTTTAGGCCCACCGTACTCACCGTCGTCCCTTTGGTGCTAATGGAAGAAGTTTCATTGAAATCGGTGTTATATTTTTAAAGTTATTCACATTTTAAAGTTTAAATCTATCTCCGAAGGAGGGAGGGAGTGAGGGGGGGTGGAGGGAGGATAAGGGGGGTTGAGAGGGATGGAGTGGGGGGAGGGGAAGGGGGGAGCGGAGTGGGAGGGGAGGGTAGGAGAGAGGGGGGAGGGAGGGGGAGGGGAGGAAAGAGGGGGGAGGGGGGAAGGAGAGGGTGCTGCATCAATGCAGGAGAGGTTTGGTCTAGTTTTCAATAAAAGTAAACACAAGGATAAATTGTCATCCGTTTACTGTGTATTCCTTAACTGTTACTGTTGACTCGTCTGCTGGGAGCAGTGCTGGTTGTGCAGTCTCACGGCAGCGGGAAGGAAGGACCTCCGATATCTCTCCTTCACGCACTTGGGGTGAAGGAGTCTGTCACTGAAGGAGCTACTCAGTGCAGTGACAGTGTCCTGCATGGGGTGGGGGTCGTTGTCCAGCAGCGATGTTATCTTTGCCGTCGTCCTCCTCTCTCCCACCGCCTGCACTGTGTCGAGGGGGCAACCCAGGACAGAGCTGGCCTTCCTGACCGGCCTGTCGAGTCTCTTCCCTTCCGCCGCTGAGATGCTGCTGCTCCAGCAGACCACTCCAGAGAAGATGGCCGATGCCACCACCGTGTGGTAGAAGGTCCTCAGGTGCGCCCCCTGCACTCCAAAGGACCCGAGTCTCCTCAGCAGGAACAGTCTGCTCTGGCCCTTTTTGTAGAGCGCATCGGTGTTTCCGATCCAGTCCAATTTATTTCTTGAGGTAGACACCCAGTTACTTATAAGAGTCATAGCAGGTCGCCCAAGTACTGCGATAGTCATAGCAGGTCGCTAAAAAACCGGCGACTGGACCATCCCCCCCCCACCAACCTAGGACAACATTTACAACCTACCACCTAGTCGATGTCAAGCTAAGGTGAGATACCGACAACCGATGAGACGATCGTCACAACTTAGGACGTCCACCTACGACCACCTACCACCTAGTCAATAGACAATGGACAATAGGTGCAGGAGGAGGCCATTCGGCCCTTCGAGCCTGTACGCACCGCCATTCACCGTGATCATGGCTGATCATCCACAATCAGCACCCCGTTCCTGCCCTCTCCCCCCATAGCCCCCTGACTCCGCTATCTTTAGGAGCTCTATCTAGCTCTCTCTTGAAAGCATCCAGAGAATTAGCCTCCACTGCCTTCTGAGGCAGAGTGTTCGACAGATTCACAACTCTTTGACTGAAAAAGTTTTTCCTCATCTCCGTTCTCAATGGCGTACCCCTTATTCTTCGGTTTCCTCCCACACCAGTTGTACAGGGCATTGGTGAGACCACACCTGGAGTATTGCGTACAGTTTTGGTCTCCTAATCTGAGGAAAGACATTCTTGCCATAGAGGGAGTACAGAGAAGGTTCACCAGATTGATTCCTGGGATGGCAGGACTTTCATATGAAGAAAGACTGGATAGACTCGGCTTGTACTCGCTGGAATTTAGAAGATTGAGGGGGGATCTTATAGAAACTTATAAAATTCTTAAGGGGTTGGACAGGCTAGATGCAGGAAAATTGTTCCCGATGTTGGGGAAGTCCAGAACAAGGGGTCACAGTTTAAGGATAAGGGTAAAGTCTTACGAGCCGAGATGAGAACGTTTTTTTTCACACAGAGAGTGGTGAATCTGTGGAATTCTCTGCCACAGAAGGTAGTTGAGGCCAGTTCGTTGGCTATATTTAAGAGGGAGTTAGATGTGGCCCTTGTGGCTAAAAGGATCAGGGGGTATGGAGAGAAGGCAGGTACAGGATACTGAGTTGGATGATCAGCCATGATCATATTGAATGGCGGTGCAGGCTCGAAGGGCCGAATGGCCTACACCTGCACCTATTTTCTATGTTTTTATGTTTCTATTCTTAAATTGTGTGAGGCCCCTGGTTCTGGACCCCCCCCCCCCCCCCCCCCCCCCCAACATTGGGAACATGTATCCTGCCTCTAGCGTGTCCAATCCCTCAATAATCTTATATGTTTCAATAGGAAGCCCTCTCATCCTTCTAAATTCCAGCGTTTACGAGCCTAGAGGCCTAGTCGACGTCAAGCTACGGCGAGCTGCCGACAACCGGCGAGCCAATCGTCGCGACTTAGGACGACAACCTACGACCACACCTACGACAACCTACGACCACACCTACGACAACCGATGACCACACCTACGACAACCTATGACCACACCTACGACAACCTATGACCACACCTACGACAACCTACGACCACACCTACGACAACCGATGACCACACCTACGACAACCTATGACCACACCTACGACAACCTACGGCCACACCTACGACAAACCACGACCACACCTACGACAACCTATGACCACACCTACGACAACCTATGACCACACCTACGACAACCTATGACCACACCTACGACAACCTATGACCACACCTACGACAACCTATGACCACACCTACGACAACCTATGACCACACCTATGACAACCTATGACCACACCTATGACAACCCACGACGACAACCTACGACAACCTACGGCCACACCTACGACAAACCACGACCACACCTACGACAACCTATGACCACACCTACGACAACCTATGACCACACCTACGACAACCTATGACCACACCTACGACAACCTATGACCACACCTACGACAACCGATGACCACACCTACGACAACCTATGACCACACCTACGACAACCGATGACCACACCTACGACAACCTATGACCACACCTACGACAACCTATGACCACACCTACGACAACCTACGACCACACCTACGACAACCTATGACCACACCTACGACAACCTATGACCACACCTACGACAACCTATGACCACACCTACGACAACCTATGACCACACCTATGACAACCCACGACGACAACCTACGACAACCTACGACCACACCTACGACAACCTACGACCACACCTACGACAACCCATGACCACACCTACGACAACCTACGCCACAGTTTAAGAATAAGGGGTAGGCCATTTAGAACGGAGATGAGGAAGAACTTTTTCAGTCAGAGAGTGGTGAAGGTGTGGAATTCTCTGCCTCAGAAGGCAGTGGAGGCCAGTTCGTTGGATGCTTTCAAGAGAGAGCTGGATAGAGCTCTTAAGGATAGCGGAGTCAGGGGGTATGGGGAGAAGGCAGTAACGGGGTACTGATTGAGAGTGATCAGCCATGATCGCATTGAATGGCGGTGCGTACAGGCTCGAAGGGCTGAATGGCCTACTCCTGCTCCTATTGTCTATTGTCTATTGTCTATGACCACACCTACGACAACCTATGACCACACCTGGGTCTAGGAATTAAAATGAGAAAAGCTGAAAAACATGAGTTTAACATGTACCCTCTGTAAGGTCTGGTTAAAAGTCAGATTCCATCGCGCTAGTCGATTCCAGATGCCAGCGATACTTAAAATATTTCTCACTTCCCTTCTGGCACTTACGGCGATTTTTATAAAACAGAATAGAAACATAGAAAATAGGTGCAGGAGGAGGCCATTCGGGCCTTCGAGCCAGCACCGCCATTCAATGTGATCATGGCTGATCATCCACAATCAGAAACCCGTGCCTGCCTTCTCCCCATATCCCTTGATTCCGCCAGCCCCTAGAGCTCTATCTAGGTCTCTTTTAAATCCATCCAGTGAATTGGCCTCCACTGCCTTCTGTGGCAGAGAATTCCACAAACTCACAACAAATTCTCTGGGTGAAAAAGTTCCTTCTCACCTCAGTTTTAAATGGCCTCCCTTTTATTCTAAGACTGTGTGTATGGCCCCTGGTTCTGGACTCGCCCAACATTTGGAACATTTTTCCTGCATCTAGCTTCTCCAGTCCTTTTATAATTTGATATGTTTCTATAAGATCCCCCTCTCATCCTTCTAAACTCCAGTGAATCTCTGCCAGCTAACTTTAGTTTAGGTTAGAGACACAGCGAAGGGCCGAATGGCCTCCTCCTGCACCTATTGTCTGTTGTCTATTGCCATACTTGGCTAATAAAATGGATTCAAATTTAAAGTGAAATTCTCGCTGTATCTCTAAAGAAAACGGAGTGCGGACAGAGTTACCCCCAGAGACAGACAATAGACAATAGGTGCAGGAGTAGGCCGTTCAGCACTTCGAGCCAGCACCGCCATTCAATGCGATCATGGCTGATCACTCTCAATCAGTACCCCGTTCCTGCCTTCTCCCCATACCCCCTCACTCCGCTATCATTAAGAGCTCCATCCAGCTCTCTTTTGAAAGCATCCAACGAACTGGCCTCCACTGCCTTCTGAGGCAGAGAATTCCACACCTTCACCACTCTCTGACTGAAAAAGTTCTTCCTCATCTCCGTTCTAAATGGCCTACCCCTTATTCTTAAACTGTGGCCCCTTGTTCTGGACTCCCCCAACATTGGGAACATGTTTCCTGCCTCTAATGTGTCCAATCCCCTAATTATCTTATATGTTTCAATAAGATCCCCCCTCATCCTTCTAAATTCCAGTGTATACAAGACACGTGGCAGATATGGACCTGTTCCAATGCAGAGGAGATCGCAGCTGGTTGTTAGCTTGGGCTGGGAAGACATATCTTGGCCCTCACTGCAAGCCCTTGCAATTCCCCATCGCAACACAAAAACCAGCTGACTTAAGTTGTTTTGCAAACTAGGGAAATGAAGCTCCCTTTCAAAACCGCACCTCCACGTTCCAGCTCTGATGACGCGCCAATCTCAATGGACAATAGATGCAGGAGGAGGCCATTCGGCCCTTCGAGCCAGCACCGCCATTCACCCCGTGATCATGGCTGATCACCCACAATCAGTTCCTGTCTTCTCTCCCATCTCCCCATGTTGGGGGAGTCCAGAACCGGGGGCCACACACAGTTTAAGAATAAGGCGTAGGCCATTTAGAACGGAGATGAGGAAACACTTTTTCACCCAGAGGGAGTTGTAAATCTGTGGAATTCTCTGCCTCAAAAGGCAGTGGAGGCCAATTCACTGGATTCTTTCAATAGAGAGTTAGATAGAGCTCTTAATGATAGCGGAGTCAAGGGGTATGGGGAGAGGGCAAGAACGGGGTACTGATTGTGGATGATCAGCCATGATCACAGTGAATGGCGGTGCTGGCTCGAAGGGCCGAATGGCCTCCTCCTGTACCTATTGTTTATTGCCAAACATAGAAGTTGGGAGGTCATGTTGCAGTTGTATAAGACGTTGATGAGACCGCATTTAGAATATTGTGTTCAGTTCTGGGCACCATGTTATAGGAAAGATGTTAGCAAGCTTGAAAAGGTTCAGAGAAGATTTACGAGGATGTTGCCAGGACTAGAGGGTGTGAGCTACAGGGAGAGGTTGAGTAGGCTGGGTCTCTATTCCATGGAGCGAGGAGGATGAGGGGTGATCTTATAGAGGTGTATAAAATCATGAGAGGAATAGATCGGGTAGATGCACAGAGTCTCTTGTCCAGAGTAGGAGAATCGAGGACCACAGGACATAGGTTCAAGGTGAAGGGGAAAAGATTTAATACGAATCTGAGGGGTAACTTTTTCACACAAAGGGTGGTGGGTGTATGGAACAAGGTGCCAGAGGAGGTGGTTGAGGCTGGGACTATCCCATCGTTTAAGACACACTTGGACAGGTACATGGATAGGATAGGTTTGGAGGGTTATGGACAAAGGGTGGTGGGTGTATGGAACAAGCTGCCAGAGGAGGTGGTTGAGGCTGGGACTATCCCAACGTTTAAGAAACCGACAGGTACATGGATACTGTAGGAAAGAACTGCAGATGCTGGTTTAAACCGAAAGTAGACGCAAATTGCTGGAGTAACTCAGCGGGTCAGGCAACATCTCTGGAGAGAAGGAATGGGTGACGTTTTGGGTCGAGACCCTTCTTCAGACTACAGCATTTTGTGTCTCGCCTTGGTACACGGATAGGACAAGTTTGTAGGGACATGGACCAAACGCGGGCAGGCGGGACTGGTGTAGCTGGAACCAGGAGACTCACTGTGATGGATGTTTCTCTTTGTTTGTTTACACTGGAATATAGAAGGATGAGGGGGGATCTTATTGAAACATATAAGATAATTAGGGGATTGGACACATTAGAGGCAGGAAACATGTTCCCAATGTTGGGGGAGTCCAGAACAAGGGGCCACAGTTTAAGAATAAGGGGTAGGCCATTTAGAACGGAGATGAGGAAGAACTTTTTCAGTCAGGGAGTGGTGAAGGTGTGGAATTCTCTGCCTCAGAAGGCAGTGGAGGCCAGTTCGTTGGATGCTTTCAAGAGAGAGCTGGATAGAGCTCTTAAGGATAGCGGAGTGAGGGGGTATGGGGAGAAGGCAGGAACGGGGTACTGATTGAGAGTGATCAGCCATGATCGCATTGAATGGCGGTGCTGGCTCGAAGGGCTGAATGGCCTCCTCCTGCACCTATTGTCTATTGTCTATTGTCTAGTTTATGATTGTATGTGTTATTGCATTTTTATTGATTATTCTTATTGGTCTTATTGTTGAACTGCGGGTAATGTTTAATTTCACTACACATTTATGTGTATGGGACAAATAAACCACTATTGACTATTGACTATTGATTGTTGGCCGTTGCGGGCAAGTTGGGCCGAAGGGCCCATTTCCACGTTGTATGACTCTACAACTCTGGACTTGATGGGCCGAATGGCCAAATTCTACTCCTATCGCTCATGAACTCATTACAATCCCACCGCCCTCCACAGCGTGACCAGCAGCCTGTGTTCTTAACAGAACGAGTCCGCTTTTACCGAAGTCCGTTTTCCAGAGGCCTGTAATTATAGGAAGGATGTCGACAAAATGGAGAGGGTACAGAGGAGATTTACTAGAATGTTGCCTGGGTTTCAGCACTTAAGCTACAGAGAGAGGTTGAACAGGTTGGGTCTTTATTCTTTGGAGCGTAGAAGGTTGAGGGGGGACTTGATAGAGTTTTTTTTAACATTTTAAGAGGGACGGACAGAGGTGACGTGGGTAGGCTTTTCCCCTTGAGAGTGGGGAAGATTCCAGCAAGGGGACATAACTTCAGAATTGAGGGACAAAAGTTTAGGGGTAACATGAGGGGTAATTTCTTTACTCAGAGGGTGGTGGCTGTATGGAATGGGCTTCCGGTGGAAGTGGTGGAGGCAGGCTCGATTTTATTATTTAAGAGTAAATTGGATAGGTATATGGATGGGAGGGGATTGGAGGGTTATGGTCTGAGAGCAGGTAGATGAGACTAGGTCAGAGAAAGTGGTCGGCGTGGACTGGTAGGGCCGAACAGGCCTGTTTCCATGCTGTAGTTGTTATATGGTTATATGGTTATATGGTTATATGGCTACGGTACCCACCACAGAACTGTCCGGAAACTCCTCGGCCGAGCGGTGCACCAGCGTGTCAGCCTTGTTCCTGACGCGTACGTAGATGCAGTTCGCCGCTGCGTCGTCGGGAACGCTAAGCTTCTCGTAGTTAAAGTCCGTCAGCTGTTCCATCGCCTGTGGGAGAGACAGTGGCAGGAATTAGTTCCGTTTAGTTCAGAGATACAGCGCGGAAACGTGGCCTTTCGGCCCACCGGGTCCGCGCCGACCGGCGATCCCCGCACACCAACGCTATTCCCACACACACACACACACTAGGGACAATTTTTACATTTGTACCAAGCCGATTAACCTACAAACCTGCACGTCTTCGGAGTGTGGGAGGAAACCGAAGATCTCGGAGAAAACCCACGCAGGTCACGGGGAGAACGTGCAAACTCCGTACAGAAAGTGTGGCACGGTGGCGCAGCGTTAGAGTTGCTGCCTCACGGCGCCAGAGACCCGGGTTCGATCCCGACCACGGGCGCTGTCCGTGTGTGGAGTTTGCACGTTCTCCCCGTGACCTGCGTGGGTTTTCTCCGGGTGCTCCGGTTTCCTCCCACACTCCGACCACGTGCCGGTTTGCAGGTTAATTGGCTTGTGTGACTTTAAAATGTCCCTACTGTGTGTAGGATAGCGCGAGTGTACAGGGCGATCGCCAGTCGGCGCGGTCTCGATGGGCCGAAGGGCCAGTTTCCACGCTGTGTCTCTAAAGTCCGACATCACCCGGGGAAAACCCACGCAGGACACGGGGAGAACGTGCAAACTCCCGACAGACAGCGCCCGTGGTCGGGATCGAACCCGGGTCTCTGGCGCTGTGAGGCGGCGACTCTACCACTGCGCCACCGTGACCGCCCTAAGTTCAGAGACACTGCAGGGAAACAGGCCATTCGGCCCACCGAGACCATGCTGGCCATCGATCACCCGTTGACACCAATTCCGTGTTATCATAGAAACATAGAAAAATAGGTGCAGGAGTAGGCCGTTCGGCCCTTCGAGCCAGCACATTCACTGGTGTGGGCAGGTGGGACTAGTGTAGATGGGGCATGTTGTCCGGTGTGGGCAGGTGGGACTAGTGTAGATGGGGCATGTTGGTCGGTGTGGGCAGGTGGGACTAGTGTAGATGGGGCATGTTGGTCGGTGTGGGCAGGTGGGACTAGTGTAGATGGGGCATGTTGGTCGGTGTGGGCAGGTGGGAATAGTGTAGATGGGGCATGTTGGTCGGTGTGGGCAGGTGGGACTAGTATAGATGGGGCATGTTGGTCGGTGTGGGCAGGTGGGACTAGTGTAGATGGGGCATGTTGGTTGGTGTGGGCAGGTGGGACTAGTATAGATGGGACATGTTGGTCGGTGTGGGCAGGTGGGGCTAGTGTAGATGGGGCATGTTGGTCGGTGTGGGCGGGTGGGTCTACTGTAGATGGGGCATGTTGGCCGGTGTGGGCAGGTGGGACTAGTGTCGATGGGGCATGTTGGCCGGTGTGGGCAGGTGGGACTAGTGTAGATGGGGCATGTTGGTCGGTGTGGGCAGGTGGGACTAGTGTAGATGGGGCATGTTGGTCGGTGTGGGCGGGTGGGACTAGTGTAGATGGGGCATGTTGGCCGGTGTGGGCAGGTGGGACTAGTGTAGATGGGGCATGTTGGCCGGTGTGGGCAGGTGGGACTAGTGTAGATGAGGCATGTTGGCCGGTGTGGGCAGGTGGGACTAGTGTAGATGGGGCATGTTGGCCGGTGTGGGCAGGTGGGACTAGTGTAGATGGGGCATGTTGGCCGGTGTGGGCAGGTGGGACTAGTGTAGATGGGGCATGTTGGCCGGTGTGGGCAGGTGGGACTAGTGTAGATAGGGCATGTTGGTCGGTGTGGGCGGGTGGGACTAGTGTAGATGGGGCATGTTGGCCGGTGTGGGCAGGTGGGACTAGTGTAGATGGGGCATGTTGGCCGGAGTGGGCAGGTGGGACTAATGTAGATGGGGCATGTTGGTTGGTGTGGGCGGGTGGGACTAGTTTAGATGGGGCATGTTGGTCGGTGTGGGCAGGTGGGACTAGTGTAGATGGGGCATGTTGGTTGGTGTGGGCGGGTGGGACTAGTTTAGATGGGGCATGTTGGTCGGTGTGGGCAGGTGGGACTAGTGTAGATGGGACATGTTGGTCGGTGTGGGCAGGTGGGACTAGTGTAGATGGGGCATGTTGGTCGGTGTGGGCGGGTGGGACTAGTGTAGATGGGGCATGTTGGTCGGTGTGGGCTAGTAGGACTAGTGTAGATGGGGCATGTTGGTCGGTGTGGGCTAGTAGGACTAGTGTAGATGGGGCATGTTGGTCGGTGTGGGAAGGTGGGACTAGTGTAGATGGGGCATATTGGTCGTGTGGGCAGGTGGGTCTAATGTAGATGGGGCATGTTGGTCAGTGTGGGCAGTTGGGACTAGTGTAGATGGGGCATGTTGGCCGGTGTGGGCAGGTGGGACTAGTGTAGATGGGGCATGTTGGCCGGTGTGGGCAGGTGGGACTAGTGTAGATGGGGCATGTTGGCCGGTGTGGGCAGGTGGGACTAGTGTAGATGGGGTATGTTGGCCGGTGTGGGCAGGTGGGACTAGTGTAGATGGGGCATGTTGGCCGGTGTGGGCAGGTGGGACTAGTGTAGATGGGGCATGTTGGCCGGAGTGGGCAGGTGGGACTAGTGTAGATGGGGCATGTTGGTTGGTGTGGGCGGGTGGGACTAGTGTAGATGGGGCATGTTGGTCGGTGTGGGCTAGTAGGACTAGTGTAGATGGGGCATGTTGGTCGGTGTGGGCTAGTAGGACCAGTGTAGATGGGGCATGTTGGTCGGTGTGGGCAGGTGGGACTAGTGTAGATGGGGCATATTGGTCGGTGTGGGCAGGTGGGTCTAGTGTAGATGGGGCATGTTGGTCAGTGTGGGCAGTTGGGACTAGTGTAGATGGGGCATGTTGGTCGGTGTGGGCGGGTGGGACTAGTGTAGATAGGGCATGTTGGTCGGTGTGGGCTAGTAGGACTAGTGTAGATGGGGCATGTTGGTCGGTGTGGGCTAGTAGGACTAGTGTAGATGGGGCATGTTGGTCAGTGTCGGCAGGTGGGACTAGTGTAGATGAGGCATATTGGTCGGTGTGGGCAGGTGGGACTAGTGTAGATGGGGCATGTTGGTCGGTGTGGGCGGTTGGGAGTAGTGTAGATGGGGCATGTTGGTCGGTGTGGGCAGGTGGGACTAGTGTAGATGGGGCATATTGGTCGGTGTGGGCAGGTGGGACTAGTGTAGATGGGGCATGTTGATCAGTGTGGGCAGTTGGGACTAGTGTAGATGGGGCATGTTGTCCGGTGTGGGCAGGTGGGACTAGTGTAGATGGGGCATGTTGTCCGGTGTGGGCAGGTGGGACTAGTGTAGATGGGGCATGTTGGCCGGTGTGGGCAGGTGGGACTAGTGTAGATGGGGCATGTTGGCCGGTGTGGGCAGGTGGGACTAGTGTAGATGGGGCATGTTGGTTGGTGTGGGCAGGTGGGACTAGTGTAGATGGGGCATGTTGGCCGGTGTGGGCAAGTTGGGATCAAGGAAGGGCCTGTTTCCACGCTGTGTGACTGTGATTCTCTGTCTCCACAGGAAGAATTGTTGTCTGCGAGCATTTTCATGGCATCCTCTCTCTCCCCCCTCTCTCTCTCTGCCTTCTCTCTCTCTCTCCCCCTTCTCTCTCTCTCTCCCCCCCCCCTCTCTCTCTCCCCCCACTCTCTCTCTCTCAGTCTCTCTCTCTCTTGAAAACATCCAGTGAATTGGCCTCCACTGCCTTCTGTGGCAAAGTATGATCGTGGTTGTGATTGTGGACCTGCCCCCACCGACCAACATGCCCCATCTACACTAGTCCCACCTGCCCACACCGGCCAACATGCTCCATCTACACTAGTCCCACCTGCCCACACCGACCAACATGCCCCATCTACACTAGTCCCACCTGCCCACACCGACCAACATGCCCCATCTACACTAGTCCCACCTGCCCACACCGACCAACATGCCCCATCTACACTAGTCCCACCTGCCCACACAGACCAACATGCCCCATCTACACTAGTCCCACCTGCCCACACCGGCCAACATGCCCCATCTACACTAGTCCCACCTGCCCACACCGGCCAACATGCCCCATCTACACTAGTCCCACCTGCCCACACCGGCCAACATGCCCCATCTACACTAGTCCCACCTGCCCACACCGGCCAACATGCCCCATCTACACTAGTCCCACCTGCCCACACCGGCCAACATGCCCCATCTACACTAGTCCCACCTGCCCACACCGACCAACATGCCCCCATCTACACTAGTCCCACCTGCCCACACCGGCCAACATGCCCATTCTACACTAGTCCCACCTGTACCCATTCCTTCTCTCCAGAGACGCTGCCTGACCCGCTGGGCAACTCCAGGTAGCTGTGTCCGTCCAGGTCAGGTGGCCTTACCTTGATGGTCTTCCGAGCGATATCGCTGCTGCCCACGACTATGGTGCTGGGGCCGGCCATACTGCAGAAGCTCTTCAGGTGATGAGGCTCTGGGACGTGTACGACAGAGACCGTGAAATCCTGGAGATACCAACAGATACGATCGGTCTCGGCGCACATCAATGTCACAAGCACAATAATATTTTATCAGCCAAGTATGTTTTGCAACATACGAGGAATTTCATTTGCCGTACATCATAACAATAACAAGCAACAGGACACACAAACTACATTTTCACATGAACATCGACCACAGTGTCTCCTCCACATTTCTCACTGCGATGGCAGGCGATAAAAAGTTCAATCTCTTCCCTTCTTTGTCCTCCAGCGGTCGGGGGCCTCGAACCTTCCGTTGACGGGACTCCCGTAGCCGGTTGGCGGGACTTCCTCGTCGGGGCGATAAGGGGGGGTTGAGGGGAATGAAGGGGGAGGGAGGAGGGGAGGAGAGGGAGGAGGGTGGTGGGGGGGCGGGAAGGGAGGGGAGCGGGGGGAGGGGGGGAGGAGAGGGTGCTGCACCAATGCAGGAGAGGTTTGGGCCCAACGGGTCCACTTGGTCTAGTAACAATTATATGTGTCGGATGGAACTGCAGATGCTGGTTTAGACCAAAGTTTAAACAATCATAGTTCAGTTTAGAGATACAGCTTGGATGCAGGCCCTTCGGCCCACCAGTTCACTGCCAACCAGAGATCACCCTTACACTAGTTCTATCCTACACACACCAGAGACAATTTACAGGGGCACAGTGGCGCAGCGGTAGAGTTGCCGCCTTACAGCGAATGCAGCGCCGGAGACCCGGGTTCCATCCCGACTACGGGCGCCGTCTGTACGGGGTTTGTACGTTCTCCCCGTGACCTGCGTGGGTTTTCTCCGAGATCTTTGGTTTCCTCCCACACTCCAACGACGTGCAGGTTTCGTAGGTTAATTGGCTCGGTGCAAATGTAAACACTGTCCCTAGTGTGTGTAGGATAGTGTTAGTGCGTGCGAGGGTTCGCTGGTCGGCGCGGACGGACCCGGTGGGCCGAAAGGGCCTGTTTCCGCGCTGTATCTCTAAACTAAAACTAAACGATTAACCTGACAAAACCCGCACGTCTTTGGAATGTGGGATCACGCGGTCACGGGGAGAACGTACAAGCAAAGCCGTGGACGGGATGGAACACGGGGTCTACGGCGCCGTGAGGCAGCAACTCTACCGCTGCGCCGCCCGTGAATCGGGGCGGGAATATTTTTGACGGCAAACCTCACCTTGAAGGCATCGGCAACAAATTCGGCTCCTCGGAGATTGGTCCATTTCGAGATCCCGACGAAGAACTCGCGCCCTGGTGTGGGATCCGATTGGCCGTAAAGCGCGCGGGATGGAAGAGGGAAAATATGTCAGGAAAGAAACTGCAGACGCTGGCTTACACCAAAGACAGACACAAAATGCTGGAGCGACTCAGCGGGACAGGCAGCATCTCTGGAGAGAAGGAATGGGTGACGTTTTGGGTCAATAGACAATAGACAATAGACAACAGGTGCAGGAGTAGGCCATTCAGCCCTTCGAGCCTGTATGCACCGCCATTCAATGCGATCATGGCTGATCACTCTCAATCAGTACCCCGTTTCTGCCTTCTCCCCATACCCCCTCACTCCGCTATCCTTAAGAGCTCTATCTAGCTCTCTCTTGAAAGCATCCAACGAACTGGCCTCCACTGCCTTCTCAGGCAGAGAATTCCACACCTTCACCACTCTCTGACTGAAAAAGTTCTTCCTCATCTCCGTTCTAAATGGCCTACCCCTTATTCTTAAACTGTGGCCCCTTGTTCTGGACTCCCCCAACATTGGGAACATGTTTCCTGCCTCTAATGTGTCCAATCCCCTAATTATCTTATATGTTTCAATAAGATCCCCCCTCATCCTTTTAAATTCCAGTGGGTCAGGCAGCATCAGGCAGTGGAGGCCAATTCTCTGGATGCTTTCAAGAGAGAGCTAGATAGAGCTCTTAAGGATAGCGGAGTGAGGGGGTAGGGAGAGAAGGCAGGAACGGGGTACTGATTGTGGATGTTCAGCCATGATCACATTGAATGGCGGTGCTGGCTCGAAGGGCCAAATGGCCTACTACTTTATAGTTCCTCTGTCCCTCTCTTCCCCTCCCCCTTCCCAGTTCTCCCACTGTCTTCCTGTCTCCACCTATATCCTTCCTTTGTCTCGCCCCCTCCCCTGATATCAGTCTGAAGAAGGGTCTCGACCCGAAACGTCACCCATTCCTTCTCTCCTGAGATGCTGCCTGACCTGCTGAGTTACTCCAGCATTTTGTGATACCTTCGATTTGTACCAGCATCTGCAGTTATTTTCCTACACTCCTGCACCTATGGTCTATTGTCTATCTCTGGAGAGCAGGGAATTAACTGCAGATGTTGGCTTATACCAAAGATACTAGAGGAACAAGATAGTCCACTCGACCCTAAAAACCGTAGTACGTCAAGCCGCCATTTTAGTAGGCAAACCTGCAGAAACATTTAAAAAGAAATATAACAAAAATCTGTGAATTGATAGATTAGATATATTCTGCATTTTAATGGTATCATCACACATACTGTTCCCACAAAACACTGATTACACTGCGAGAGGCGGGTTCTGCTTACTAAAATGGCGCCTTTGCGTACTACACTTCAGTACGGCCGATTTCAAAGGAGTGGTCCATCTTGTTCCTCTAGTATCTTTGGTTTACACCAAAGATGGACACAAAGTGCTGGAGTAACTCAACGGGTCAGGCAAGCATCTCTGGGGATCTTATCGAAACGTATAAGATTATTAAGGGGTTGGACACGTTAGAGGCAGGAAACATGTTCCCAATTTTGGGGGAGTCCAGAACAAGTGGCCACAGTTTAAGAATAAGGGGGATGCCATTTAGAACGGAGGTGAGGAGAAACTTTTTCAGTCAGAGAGTTGTGAATCTGTGGAATTCTCTGCCTCAGAAGGCAGAGGAGGTAATAATCTGGATTACTACCAGTGCCACGTGTTAGGAATAGGAGGATATTTCATATGAATATGTGGCTTGAAAAATGGTGCAAGGGGAAGGGATTCAAATTTTTAGGACATTGGAACCAGTTCTGGGAGAGGCGGGACCAGTACAAACAGGACGGTCTGCACCTGAGCTGGAATGGAACCAATGTCCTAGGGGGAGTGTTTGCTAGTGCTGTCGGGGAGGATTTAAACTAATGTGGCAGGGGGATGGGAGCTGGAGCAGAGAGACAGAGGGGTGTAAAATGAGGGTAGAAACAACAGGTAGCAAGGTGAAAAGTAAAAGTGGCAGGCAGACAAATCCAGGGCAAAAATCAAAAAGGGCCACTTTTCAACATAATCATACAAGGGGTAAGAGAGTTGTAAAAACAAGCCTGAAGGCTTTGTGTCTCAATGCAAGGAGTATACGTAATAAGGTGGATGAATTAAATGTGGAGATAGTTATTAATGATTATGATATAGTTGGGATTACGGAGACATGGCTCCAGGGTGACCAAGGCTGGGAGCTCAACATCCAGGGATATTCTATATTCAGGCGGGATAGACAGAAAGGAAAAGGAGGTGGGGTAGCGTTACTTGTAAGAGAGGAGATTAAAGCAGTGGAAAGGAAGGACATTAGCTTGGAGGAAGTGGAATCGATATGGGTAGAGCTACGAAACACTAAGGGGCAGAAAACGCTAGTGGGAGTTGTGTACAGGCCACCTAACAGCAGTAGGGAGGTTGGGGATGGCATCAAGCAGGAAATTAGAAATGCATGCGCTAAAGGCGCAACAGTTATAATGGGTGACTTCAATCTACATATAAATTGGGTGAACCAAACTGGCAGGGGTGCTGAGGAAGAGGATTTCTTGGAATGTTTGAGAGATGGTTTGTCGAGGAACCAACGAGAGAACAGGCCATTCTAGACTGGGTATTGAGTAATGAGGAAGGGTTAGTTAGCAGTCTTTGTTGTGCGAGGCCCCTTGGGCAAGAGTGATCATAATATGGTAGAGTTCTTCATTAGGATGGAGAGTGACAAAGTCGATACAGAAACAAGTGTTCTGAACTTAAAGAAAGGTAACTTTGAGGGTATGAGGCGTGAATTGTCCAAGATAGACTGGCGATTGATGCTGAAAGGGTTGACGGTGGACATGCAATGGAAGGCATTTAAAGGTCGCATGGATGAACTACAACAAGTGTTCATCCCAGTTTGGCAAAAGAACAAACCAGGAAAGGTAGTGCATCCGTGGCTAACAAGGGAAATCAAGGATAGTATTAAAACAAAAGATGAAGCATACAGATTAGCCAGAAAAAGTAGCATACCAGAGGACTGGGAGAAATTCAGCGTCCAGCAGAGGAGGACAAAGGGCTTAATTAGGAAAGGGAAAATAGATTATGAGGGAAAACTGGCAAGGAACATAAAAACAGACTGCAAAAGCTTTTATAGATATGTCAAGAGAAAAAGATTAGTTAAGGCAAATGTAGGTCCCGTGCAGTCGGAAACAGGTGAATTGGTCATAGGGAACAAGGAGATGGCAGACCAATTGAACAAATACTTTGGTTCTGTCTTCACTAAGGAAGACATAAACCGTCTGCCGGAAATAGCGGGGGACTGGGGGTCTAATGAGATGGAGGAACTGAGGGAAATCCAGGTTAGTCGGGAAGTGGTGTTAGGTAAATTAAATGGATTAAAGGCAGATAAATCCCCAGGGCCAGATAGGCTGCATCCCAGAGTGCTTAAGGAAGTAGCCTCAGAAATAGTGGATGCATTAGTGGTAATTTTTCAAAACTCTTTAGATTCTGGAGTAGTTCCTGAGGACTGGAGGGTAGCTAATGTAACCCCACTTTTTAAAAAGGGAGGGAGAGAGAAAACGGGGAATTATAGACCAGTTAGCCTAACATCGGTAGTGGGGAAAATGCTAGAGTCAGTTATTAAAGATGTGATAGCATTACATTTGGAAAGTGGTGAAATCATCGGACAAAGTCAGCATGGATTTGCCAAAGGCAAATCATGTCTGACGAATCTTATAGAATTTTTCGAGGATGTAACTAGTAGAGTGGACAAGGGAGAACCAGTCGATGTGTTATATCTGGACTTTCAGAAGGCCTTCGACAAGGTCCCACATAGGAGATTGGTGTACAAACTTAAAGCACACGGTATTGAGGGTTCAGTGTTGAGGTGGATAGAAAATTGGTTGGCGGACAGGTAGCAAAGAGTAGGAATAAACGGGTCCTTTTCGGAATGGCAGGCAGTGACCAGTGGGGTACCGCAAGGCTCAGTGCTGGGACCCCAGTTATTTACAGTGTATATTAATGATTTGGACGAGGGAATTGAATGTAACATCTCTAAGTTTGCGGATGACACGAAGCTGGGTGGCAGTGTTAGCTGCGAGGAGGATGCTACGAGGCTGCAGAATGACTTGGATAGATTAGGTGAGTGGGCAAATGCATGGCAGATGCAATATAATGTGGATAAATGTTAGGTTATCCACTTTGGTGGCAAGAACAGGAAAGCAGAGTATTACCTGAATGGTGACCGATTGGGAGAAGGGGAGATGCAACGTGACCTGGGTGTCATGGTGCACCAGTCATTGAAAGCAAGCATGCAGGTGCAGCAGGCAGTGAAGAAAGCGAATGGTATGTTGGCATTCATAGCAAGAGGATTTGAGTATAGGAGCAGGGAGGTTCTGCTGCAGTTGTACAGGGCCTTGGTGAGACCGCACCTGGAGTATTGTGTGCAGTTTTGGTCTCCTAACCTGAGGAAAGACGTTCTTGCCTTAGAGGGAGTACGGAGAAGGTTCACCAGATTGATCCCTGGGATGGCGGGACTTTCATATGAGGAAAGAGTAGATAGACTGGGCTTGTACTCGCTGGAATTTTAGAAGACTGAGGAGGGATCTTATAGAAACATATAAAATTCTTAAGGGGTTGGAGAGGCTAGATGCGGGAAGATTGTTCCCGATGTTGGGGGAGTCCAGAACCAGGGGTCACAGCTTAAGGATAAGGGGGAATTCTTTTAGGACCGAGATGAGAAAACATTTCTTCACACAGAGAGTGGTGAGTCTGTGGAATTCTCTGCCACAGAAGGTAGTTGAGGCCAGTTCATTGGCTATATTTAAGAGGGAGTTAGATGTGGCCCTTTTTGCTAAAGGGATCAGGGGGTATGGAGAGAAGGCAGGTACAGGGTACTGAGCTGAATGATCAGCCATGATCATATTGAATGGCGGTGCAGGCTCGAAGGGCCGAATGGCCTACTCCTGCACCTATTTTCTATGTGCCTATGTTTCTATGTTTCTAATTCTCTGAATGCATTGAAGAGAGAGCTAGATAGAGCTCTTAAGGATAGCGGAGTCAGGGGATATGGGGAGAAGGCAGGAACGGGGTACTGATTGAGAATGATCAGCCATGATCACATTGAATGGCGGTGCTGGCTCGAAGGGCCGAATGACCTACTCCTGCACCTATTGTCTACTGTCTATTGTCTATTGAGATAGGTATGGGTGACGTTTCAGGTCAGGCACCATCTCGGGAGAGCAGGGAATTAACTGCAGATGTTGGTTTACACCAAAGATGGACACAAAGTGCTGGAGTAACTCAGCAGGTCAGCCAGCATCTTTAGTTTAGTTTGGAGATGCAGCGCGGAAACAGGCCCTTCGGCCCACAGAGTCCGTGCCATACGTCACCCATTCCTTCTCTCCGGAGATGTTGCCTGTCCCACTGAGTTACTCCAGGTTTTTGTGTCTGTCTAGGAAAAAGAAATTTAACTTGGTTACGGGTGAAAATCACTGCTAGACTGGGCTAACAGCATTAATTAGCAAAACCAATCAACACAGGTTCGGGTGGCACGGCGGTAGAATTTAGGTTAGTTTAGTTTAGAGATACATCGCGGAAACAGGCCCTTCGGCCCACCGGGTCCGCGCCGACCAGCGATCCCCGCACACTAACATTATCCTACACACACTGGGGACAATTTGTTACATTTACCGAGCCAATTAACCTACGAACCTGTACGTCTTTGGAGTGCGGGAGGAAAGCGAAGATCTCGTGAGAAAACCCACGGGGAGAACGTTCAAACTCCGCACGGAGTGGCCGGGATCGAACCCGGGTCTCCGGCGCTGCATTCGCCGTAAGGCGGCAACTCTACCGCTGCGCCACCGTGAAACAGTGGTAGAGAGAGGGGGGGTGGGGGGATTGGGGGGGGGGGGGGGGGGGTGGGGAGTCTGTCTGTCTACTTCACGACAGAAGGGGGAGCAGTTGTAAAGTTTGATATGGGATAGTCTTGCGGAGTTGTACGCAAAGAAATGTACCCCAGCACACGTGACAATAAAGAGGCAGTTGACCATTGAACCAAAGAGCATTAAATCAGAACAGGGAGCGGGAGGGGGGGAACCAAGAGGGGAAGACGGAGGGGGAATTTTTTTGGGGGGAAAGCAAGGGATTGAAAAGTTTTACCGGTGAACAAGACATCACTGCCGTCTAGCGTGGCGTTTTCATCCGTCACCTCCAACACTCGTAACTTCAACTCCTGGAGGATACCCTTCACTGCGTCTACCTGCAATGCAAATTGAACGAATGATTAGACAATAGACAATAGACAATAGGTGCAGGAGTAGGCCATTCAGCCCTTCGAGCCAGCACCGCCATTCAATGCGATCATGGCTGATCACTCTCAATCAGTACCCCGTTCCTGCCTTCTCCCCATATCCCCTCACTCCGCTATCCTTAAGAGCTCTATCCAGCTCTCTCTTGAAAGCATCCAACGAACTGGCCTCCACTGCCTTCTGAGGCAGAGAATTCCACACCTTCACCACCCTCTGACTGAAAAAGTTCTTCCTCATCTCCGTTCTAAATGGCCTACCCCTTATTCTCAAACTGTGGCCCCTTGTTCTGGACTCCCCCAACATTGGGAACATGTTATCTGCCTCTAATGTGTCCAATCCCCTAATTATCTTATATGTTTCAATAAGATCCCCCCTCATCCTTCTAAATTCCAGTGTATACAAGCCCAATCGCTCCAGCCTTTCAACATACGACAGTCCCGCCATTCCGGGAATTAACCTAGTGAACCTACGCTGCACGCCCTCCATAGCAAGAACATCCTTCCTCAAATTTGGAGACCAAAACTGCACACAGTACTCCAGGTGCGGTCTCACCAGGGCCCGGTACAACTGTAGAAGGACCTCTTTGCTCCTATACTCAACTCCTCTTGTTACGAAGGCCAACATTCCATTGGCTTTCTTCACTGCCTGCTGAACCTGCATGCTTCCTTTCATTGACTGATGCACTAGGACACCCAGATCTCGTTGAACTCCCCCTCCTCCTAACTTGACACCATTCAGATAATAATCTGCCTTTCTATTCTTACTTCCAAAGTGAATAACCTCACACTTATCTACATTAAACTGCATCTGCCATGTATCCGCCCACTCACACAACCTGTCCAAGTCACCCTGCAGCCTTATTGCATCTTCCTCACAATTCACACTACCCCCCAACTTAGTATCATCTGCAAATTTGCTAATGGTACTTTTAATCCCTTCGTCTAAGTCATTAATGTATATCGTAAATAGCTGGGGTCCCAGCACCGAACCTTGCGGTACCCCACTGGTCACTGCCTGCCATTCCGAAAGGGACCCATTTATCCCCACTCTTTGCTTTCTGTCTGTCAACCAATTTTCTATCCATGTCAGTACCCTACCCCCAATACCATGTGCCCTAATTTTGCCCACATAGAAACATAGAAACATAGAAAATAGGTGCAGGAGTAGGCCATTCGGCCCTTCGAGCCTGCACCGCCATTCAATATGATCATGGCTGATCATCCAACTCAGTATCCCGTACCTGCCTTCCCTCCATACCCCCTGATCCCTTTAGCCACAAGGGCCACATCTAACTCCCTCTTAAATATAGCCAATGAACTGGCCTCAACTACCTTCTGTGGCAGAGAATTCCACAGATTCACCACTCTCTGTGTGAAAAAAAAACGTTCTCATCTCGGTCCTAAAAGACTTCCCCCTTATCCTTAAATTGCAACCCCTTGTTCTGGACTTCCCCAACATCGGGAACAATCTTCCTGCATCTAGCCTGTCCAACCCCTTAAGAATTTTGTAAGTTTCTATAAGATCCCCCGTCAATCTTCTAAATTCCAGTGAGTACAAGCCGAGTCTATCCAGTCTTTCTTCATATGAAAGTCCTGCCATCCCAGGAATCAATCTGGTGAACCTTCTCTGTACTCCCTCTATGGCAAGAATGTCTTTCCTCAGATTAGGGGACCAAAACTGTACGCAATACTCCAGGTGTGGTCTCACCAATGCCCTGTACAACTGATTGATTGATTGAATGAATGAATGATTGAATGAATGAATGAATGAATGAATAAATGAATGAATGAATGAATAATATATTCCTTTATTTGTCCCACACCAGGAAAAAATTGCAGTGTTACAGCAGCAAAGTGGATAGCAAGAGATCATTCTTTATAAATAAAAATAAAGATAAGGATAATTGTCATCATTTACTGTGCGTTTTTTTTTTTACTGTTGTTACTGTTGACTGGTCTGTTGATGGTCTGTTGGCTGGTCTGTTGATGCACTGTTGGCTGGTCTGTTGGCTGGTCTGTTGGTTGGTCTGTTGGCTGGTCTGTTGGTTGGACTGTTGGCTGGTCTGTTGAATGGTCTGTTGGCTGGTCTGTTGGTTGGACAGTTGGCTGGTCTGTTGAATGGTCTGTTGGCTGGTCTGTTGAATGGTCTGTTGAATGGTCTGTTGGCTGGTCTGCTGGGAGCAGTGCTGGTTGTGCAGTCTCACAGCAGCGGGAAGGAAGGACCTCCGATATCTCTCCTTCACACACTTGGGGTGAAGGAGTCTGTCACTGAAGGAGCTGCTCAGTGCAGTGATAGTGTCCTGCATGGGGCGGGAGTCGTTGTCCAGCAGCGATGTTATCTTTGCCATCATCCTCCTCTCTCCCACCGCCTGCACTGAGTCGAGGGGGCAACCCAGGACAGAGCTGGCCTTCCTGACCGGCTTGTCGAGTCTCTTCCCTTCCGCCGCTGAGATGCTGCTGCTCCAGCTGACCACTCCATAGAAGATGGCCGATGCCAACTCAGTGTTGCATACGGTCGTTAGGAGTGACCCCTGCACTCCAAAGGACCTGCGATGGATATAACTTTATTGTCATTCAAAACTATACACCAGACGAGTGCATATTTGAACGAAATTCCCTTGCTCCTGGCTCACAAAGTAACGCCGAATAATAAAAATAGATGAAGAACATAAATAAGCAATTGGCAATAAGCAAAATAATGCCGGCAGATTATTTGGGATTGAAGAGACTGATGGCTCGGGGGAAGAAGCTATTGCAGAACCTGGCTGTTCGTCTCCGTTTGCTACGGTACCTTTGGCCGGAGGGCAGCAGGGTGAACAGTCCGTGATGGAGACGGCTGGGGTCTTTGATAAGGTTGATGGCTTTGGTCGAGCAGCGTTTGTGCGCAATGCCCTGGATGGGAGGGAGTGAAGACCCGATGGTTTCCTAAGCCGTCTTCACTGCTCCCCGCACGGACTCCCAGTCTGTGGTTTTTTAGGGCCTGTCCCACTTAGGCGATTTTAAGGCGACTGCCGGTGACTAGGCTGTCAATAGACAATAGACAATAGGTGCAGGAGTAGGCCATTCGGCCCTTCGAGCCAGCACCGCCATTCAATGTGATCATGGCTGATCATTCTCAATCAGTACCCCTTTCATGCCTTCTCACCGTACCCCCTGACTCCGCTATCCTTAAGAGCTCTATCTCGCTCTCTCTTGAATGCATTCAGAGAATTGGCCTCCACTGCCTTCTGAGGCAGAGAATTCCACAGATTCACAACTCTCTGACTGAAAAAGTTTTTCCTCATCTGCGTTCTAAATGGCCTACCCCTTATTCTTAAACTGTGGCCCCTGGTTCTGGACTCCCCCAACATTGGGAACATGTTTCCTGCCTCCAATGTGCCCAACCCCTTAATAATCTTATATGTTTCAATAAGATCTTCTCTCATCCTTCTAAATACCAGTGTATACAAGCCTAGTCGCTCCAGTCTTTCAACGTATGACAGTCCCGCCATTCCGGGAATTAACCTAGTAATCCTACGCTGCACGCCCTCAATAGCAAGAATATCCTTCCTCAAATTTGGAGACCAAAACTTCACACAGTGCTCCAGGTGCGGTCTCACTAGGGCCCTGTACAACTGCAGAAGGACCTCTTTGCTCCTATACTCAACTCCCCTTGTTATGAAGGCCAACATTCCATTGGCTTTCTTCACTGCCTGCTGTACCTGCATGCTTCCTTTCAGTGACTGATGCACTAGGACACCCAGATCTCGTTGTACGTACGCTTTTCCTAACTTGACACCATTCAGATAATACTCTGCCTTCCTATTCTTACCACCAAAGTGGATAACCTCACACTTATCCACATCAAACTGCCGCCGAACGTTTGCCGGTGTGTCGCGGGGCGTGACCGTGAGGAGTCTTCAATGAATCGCAGCTGATCTCGGCACGTCGCGGAACATAATTTCCAGATAGAAATGTCGCGGCGATGGCTGGCTTATCGCCGGGTATCGTAGCTTATTGCGGGCGCTGTCGCACGTTGTCCCCAGGTTTGCTAGGTTGTCGCAGATGCGTTTAGAAGCACGTCATATTAAATTAAGAAAAGGCACTTGAAGATACCAGAAGATAGTTTTGTTTGACCAACTTATTTACCGTCAGGACGTTTGCCGGGTAGATTGGAGGCGACAGTTTGACGGTCAGGTAAGCGTGGGAATTTTGCGATGTTTCCGAAGACGGTGTAATCTCTTAGCCAGGTGCTGGTTTCACACAAAAAGTGACTCGTATCGACCTGACTCGGCATTGTCGCGGTCATTGTCGTGGGGTAAAAGAAAATCTCGGCGATCTGCTACGACTTTGACAGTCGCCTTAAAAATCTTGTCATGTTGGCCTTCAACACGAGAGGATTTGCGTACAGGAGCAAAGAGGCCCTTCTGCAGCCGCACGGAGCCCTGGTGAGACTGCACCTGGAGTATTGTGCGCAGTTTTTGGTCTCCGAAATCGCAGAAGGACATCCTTGCTATTGAGGCAGTCGGTTCACCAGGTTAATCCCCGGGATGGCGGGACTGTCGCGTTAGGAAAGATTGGAAAGACTGGGCTTGTATTCACTGGAGTTTAGAAAGATGAGAGGGGGATCTTATAGAGACGTGTAAATTTATGAAAGGACTGGACTAGCTAGATGCAGGAAAATTTTTCCCAATGTTGGGGGAGTCCAGAACCAGGGGCCACACAGCAGTCTGAGAATAAAGGGGAGGCCATTTAAAACTGGGGTGAGAAAAAACTTTTTTCACCCGGAGAATTTGTTGTGAATTTGTGGAATTCTCTGCCACAGAGGGCAGTGGAGGCCAATTCACTGGATGGATTTAAAAGATAGTTAGATAGAGCTCCAGAGGCTAGCGGAATCAAGGGATATGGGGAGAAGGCAGGCACAGGTTATTGATTGTGGGTGGTCAGCAGCGATCACAATGAATGGCGGTGCTGGCTCGAAGGGCCAAAATGGCCTCCTCCTGCACCTATTGTCTATGTCTATGCTTCTGTGTGTACTGAGGTACAGTGAAAAGCTTTTGTTGCTTGCTCTCGAGTTAGCGGAAAGACAATACACGATGCCAATCGAGCCGTTTATAGTGTAGAGGGTATGATAGAACTTTGTTTATCTCAGGAGGGAAATTGATCTGCCTACGGTCAGAAAACACAACAAGATGTAGCGCCGGAGACCCGTGTTCGATCCCGACTACAGGTGCTGTCTCTCTGGAGTTGGTACGTTCCCCCCATGACCTGCGTGGGTTTTCTCCGAGACCTTCGGTGCACTCCAAAGACGTGCAGGTTTGTAGGTTAATTGGCTCGGTATAAATGTAAAAATTGTCCCTGGTGGGTGTAGGATAGTGTTAATGTGCAGGGATCGCTGGTCGGACCGGACCCGGTGGGTCGAAAGGGCCTGTTTCCGCGCTGTGTCTCTGAACTAAACTAAACTAGCGAGTTTGTAGGTTAATTGGCCCTGTGTAAAATTGCCACTGGTGCGGATGAGAAAGTTGGTGGAACATAGATTTTAGATTTAGATTTAGATTTAGAGATACAGCGCGGAAACAGGCCCTTCGGCACACCGGGTCCGCGCCGCCCAGCGATCCCTGCACATTAACACTATCCTACACACACTAGGGACAATTTTTACATTTGCCCAGCCAATTAACCTAAAAACCTGCATGTCTTTGGAGTGTGGGAGGAAACCGAAGATCTCGGAGAAAAACCACGCAGGTCATGGGGAGAACGTACAAACACCGTACAGACGGCGCCCGTAGTCAGGATCGAACCTGAGTCTCCGGCGCTGCATTCGCTTTAAGGCAGCAACTCTACCGCTGCGCCACCGTGCCTCTTAGAGCGAGAGTGAACGGGCGATCGGAGGTCGATGTGGACACGGTGTGGGCCCATTTCCACGCTGCATCTCAGAACTCAGCTAAAAGCAAAGCGAAATTTCCCTTTCTCCAGGAACTGTCTCTGGAGAGAGAGGAAATGATACACAGATGTGAACGTCAACCACGAACAGATGGGCCCCTGGTCAAAGGTCAGGGAAACAATCTGCGAGTGGAAATACGAGCCGAAAAAAATACCAGAGAGAGGTCTGAGGAATAGAAACATAGAAACAGAGAAAATAGGTGCAGGAGGAGGCCATTCGGCCCTGCGAGCCAGCACAGCCATTCATTGTGATCATGGCTGAACATCCAAAATCAGTACCCCCGTTCGTGCTTTCTCCCCATATCATAGAAACGTAGAAAATAGGTGCAGGAGTAGGCCATTCGGCCCCTTCGAGCCAGCACCGCCATTCAATGTGATCGTGGCTGATCATCCACAATCAGTACCCCCGTTCCAGCCCTCTCCCCATATCCCTTGATTCCGTTAGCCCCAAGAGCTAAATCTAACTCTGTCTTGAAAACATCCAGAGAATCGGCCTCCACTGCCTTCAGTGGCAGAGAATTCCACAATTTCACAACTCTCTGGGTGAAAGAGTTTTTCCTCCTCTCAGTCCTAAATGGCCAACCCCTTATTCTTAAACTGTGTGACCCCCTGGTTCTGGATTCCCTCAACATGAGGAGAATTTTTCCTGGATCTAGCCTGTCCAATCCCTTAAGAATGTTATATGTTTCTGTAAGATCCCCTCCCATCCTTCTTAATTCCAGAGGATAGAGAATGATGTTATTCACATCAAATCTGCTGCACGCCAGGCCCACTGGTCACCAACAAGAACAGAAATGGCAGCACACTCGGGTCGCCAACTGTCCCGTATTAGCCTGGACATCCCGTATTTTGGGCTAAATTGGTTTGTCCCGTACGGGACCGCCCTTGTCCCGTATTAGGCCCGGGGGGCACTGTAGGCCCGGACGCTGTAGGCCCGGACACTGCAGGCCCCGGATACTGTAGGCCCCGGACACTGTAGGCCCCGGACACTGTAGGCCCCGGATACTTTGGCCCCGGACACTGTAGGCCCGGACACTGTAGGCCCGGACACTGTAGGCCGGGGGCCACTGTAGGCCCGCACAGTGTAGGTCCAGCGGCCCGGGCACCGCCTAACGGAGGTTGCGTAGAAACCCGCCTCCTGGCCCGGGCGGCCGCCATTGGCGGAGCGGGAGCACGTGGCCGCTGGGCTGGGTGTGATCACATGGAGCGCAGGGGCAGTGGTGTCACCCTTTGTCCCGTATTTGGGAGTGAGGAAGTTGGCAACCCTTACAACACACACACACACACACAAACACCAAGGAAATCCTATCCTTCGCGAAACTAGCCCCACGCCTATTCCAATAGCTGCTCGACAACTGATTATCATGGCAAACAAGCAGAAAAAACTAAAATAGTATTTGCAAAAGCGCCCGACGGGCTCTGCTTTGCAGCGTCAACAGGACAGGCCCGAAAAGCACAGAAACAGGACACAGATGGACACATACAATGTGTTTCGGGTCAGTACCCTGCTTCAGACTGACCGTAACAGTGGGGGAATAGGGCCTCGACACGCTAGAGGCAGGAAACATGTTCCCAATGTTGGGGGAGTCCAGAACCAGGGGCCACGCACAGTTTAAGAACGTTTTCACTCAGAGAGTTGTGAATCTGTGGAATTCTCTGCCTCAGAAGGCAGTGGAGGCCAATTCTCTGGATGCTTTCAAGAGAGAGTTAGACAGAACTCTTAAAGATAGCGGAGTCAGGGGGTATGGGGAGAAGGCAGGAACAGGGTACTGATTGTGGATGATCAGCCGCGATCACATTGAATGGTGGTGCTGGTTCAAAGAGCCGAATGGCCTACTCCTGCACCTATTGTCTCTTGTCTATTCCAGAGCTGCTGCCTGTCCCGCTGAGTTACTCCAGCATTTTGTGTCTATCTTCAGTGTAAACCAGCATCTGCAATTCCTTCCTGCACGTTTATTGATATGTTTGGAGGTACAGCGCGGAAACAGGCCCTTCGGCCGACCGAGTCCACGCCGACCAGCGATCCCCGCGCACTAACACTATCCTACGCACACTAGGGACAATTTTACATTTTATAAACAAGCCAATTAGCCGACAAACCTGTACGTTTTTGGATTACAGCAGTTTAGTTTAGTTTAGAGATACAGCGCAGAAACAGGCCCTTCGGCCCATCAGGTCAGCGCCTACCTGCGATCTTAAAGATGGCGGAGTCAGGGGGTATGGGGAGAGGGCAGGAACGGGGTACTGATTGTGGATGATCAGCCATGATCACAGTGAATGGCGGTGCTGGCTGGAAGGGCCGAATGGCCTCCTCCTGCACCCATTGTCTATTGTTACTGCAGCATTTTGTGTCTATCTTTAGTGTAAACCAACATCTGCAATTCCTTCCTGTTGAATAGCTTTGCGTCAAAACTCAGTGAACTGAGGCTTGGTGGAGCGAGGGAAAAAATAGTTCAATGTTAGCACTTGTGGTTTCCTTCTAGCTTCTTGTCCGGCAGTCTAAGAATAGAGTGGAGTCACACCATCACACATACTGGTGCCTCGAGTTAATAGACCAAGCTGCAATTATGAATCGAAATGGAGGGAGCAGGTAGTGTTTAGATTCGTGTAGAGATCAGGGGTTGCCAACTATCTCACTCCCAAATAAGGGACGCAAGGTGACGTCACCGCCCCGCGCCCCACGTGACCTCACCCAGCCAGCGGCCATGTGCTCCCGCTCCACAAATGGCGGCCACCCGGGCCAGGAGGCGGGTTGCTATGCAACCTCCGTTAGGCGGCACCCGGGCCTCCGGGCCTACACTGTCCGGACTCGCACTGTCCGGGCCTACACTGTCCGGGCCTACACTGTCCGGGCCTACACTGTCCGGGCCTACACTGTCCGGGCCTACACTGTCCGGGCCTACACTGTACGGGCCTACTGAGTCCGGGCCTACAGTGTCCGGACCTACAGTGTCCGGACCTACAGAGTTCTGGCCCACACTGTCCTGGCCTACACTGTCCGGGCCCACAATGTCCGGACCTACACTGTCCGGGCCACACTGGCGGGCCTACAGCTTCCCCCGGCCCTAATACGGGACAAGGGCGGTCCCGTACGGGACAAAGCATTTTAGCCCAAAATACGGGATATCCTGGCTAATTCGGGACAGTAATACAGCGTGGAAAAAGGCCCTTTGGCCCACCGAGTCCACGCCGACTAACGATCAACCCGTACACTGCACACTAGGGTCAATTTACAGAGGCCAGTCAACCTACAAACCTGGACCTCTTTGGAGTGTGGGAGGAAACCGAAGATCGCGGAGAAAACACATGCGGTCACAGGGAAAATGGGCAAACTCTGCAACAGCACTCGAGGTCAGGATCGAATCTGGGTCTCTGGAGCTGTGAGGCAGCAACTCTACTGCAGAAAGAGAGAGAGAGAGAGAGGGAGAGAGAGGGAGAGAAAGATGGGCAGTACGGTGGTGCAGCGGTAGAGTTGCTGTCTCACAGCGCTGGAGACCCGGGTTCGATCCCGACTATGGGTGCCGTCTGTACGGAGTTTGTACGTTCTCCCCGGAATGGCGGGACTGTCGTATGTTGAAAGGCTGGAGCAATTAGGTTTGTATACACTGGAATTTAGAAGGATGAGGGGGGATCTTATTGAAACATATAAGATAATTAGGGGATTGGACACATTAGAGGCAGGAAACATGTTCCCAATGTTGGGGGAGTCCAGAACAAGGGGCCACAGTTTAAGAATAAGGGGTAGGCCATTTAGAACGGAGATGAGGAAGAACTTTTTCAGTCAGAGAGTGGTGAAGGTGTGGAATTCTCTGCCTCAGAAGGCAGTGGAGGCCAGTTCGTTGGATGCTTTCAAGAGAGAGCTGGATAGAGCTCTTAAGGATAGCGGAGTGAGGGGGTATGGGGAGAAGGCAGGAACGGGGTACTGATTGAGAGTGATCAGCCATGATCGCATTGAATGGCGGTGCTGGCTCGAAGGGCTGAATGGCCTCCTCCTGCACCTATTGTCTATTGTCTATTGTGACCTGCGTGGGTTTTCTCCGGGCGCTCCGGTTTCCTCCCACAGTCCAAAGATGTGCAGGTTTGTAGGTTAATTGGCTTTGGTAAAGGTTGCAAATTGTCCCTGGTGTGTGTGTGTGTAGGATAGTGCTCGTGTGCGGGGATCGCTGGTCGGCGCGGACTCAGTGGGCCGAAGGGCCTGTTTCCGCGCTGTCTCGCTAAACTAAACGAGAGTGAGAGTGAGAGTGAGGGAGGGAGTGAGAGAAAGAGAAAGAGTGAGAGAAAGTGAGAGACAGGGAGAGAGAGAGACAGAGAGAGAGAGACATTTAGATAGTTAGAAAGTTGGCAACCCCAGAGTCGACCCGATCTATTCCCCTCATGATTTTGTAGACTTTCAGGGAATTAGAATCGACCGGCTGACTTGACACTTTTATTCAGCCCAAAGAAAACCGACAACATTATAAAAATGAAGATCGAGGAGGTTTACGAGAATGATCCCAGGAATGAGTGGGGTCATAAGTGATAGGAGCAGAATTAGGCCATTCGGCCCATCAAGTCTACTCCGCCGTTCAATCGTGGTTGATCTATCTCTCCCTCCTAACCCCATTCTCCTGCCTTCTCCCCATAACCTCCGACACCCGCACTAATCAAGAATCTGTCTATCTCTGCCTTAAAAATATCCACTGACTTGTGGCCTCCACAGACGTCTGTGGCAAAGAATCCCACAGATTCACCACCCTCTGACTGAAAACATCAGTCCTGCTCATCTCCTTCTTAAAAGAACGTCCTTTAATTCCGGGGCTGTGCCCTCTGGTCCTAGACTCTCCACTAGTGGAAACATCCTCTCCACATCCACTCTATCCGGGCCGTTCACTATTCGGTAAAGTTTCAATGAGGTCCCCCCCCCCTCATCCTTCTAAACTCCAGCGAGTACAGGCCCAGTGCAAAACAAACGCTCATCGTAGGTTAACCCACTCATTCCTGGGATCGTTCTTGTAAACCTCCTCTGGACCCTCTCCAGAGCCGGCCGGCACGCCCTTCCTCAGGCGTGGTGCCCAAAACTGCTCGCATTGTTCCAAATGCGGCCTTGCCATCGCCTTGTGGAGTCTGAAGAAGGGTCTCGACCCGAAACGTCACCCATTCCTTCCCTCCATTGATGCTGCCTGACCCGCTGAGTTACTCCCAGCATTTTGTGATACCAGCGCCTTTTCGAGCCTCAGCATTGCAACCCTGCTTTTTGTATACAAAAGGCCTACTGGAAATAAATGCTAGCATGTTAGTCATCTCATGACTAGGCCTATGGTCTGCCTTGCCAAAGTTTCCTCTGCCAAGCTGTCAAAAAAGTTAGCCAACGCAATAAAAAGATGTGTGTGACTCATCGATGTAAGTAGGCAGGAACTGCAGAAGCTGGTTTAGAAACATAGAAACATAGAAAATAGGTGCAGGAGGAGGCCATTCGGCCCTTCGAGCCTGTACGCACCGCCATTCACTGTGATCATGGCTGATCGTCCACAATCAGTAACCCGTGCCTGCCTTCTCCCCATACCCCTTGATTCCACCAGCCCCCTAGAGCTCTCTCTAACTCTCTTTTAAATCCATCCAGTGATTTTGCCCTCCACTGCCCTCTGTGGCAGAGAATTCCACAGACTCACAACAAATTCTCCGGGTGAAAAAGTTCCTTCTCGCCTCAGTTTTTAAATGGGCTCCCCTTTATTCTTAGACTGTGTGTGTGTGTGTGGCCCCTGGTTCTGGACTCTAGACTGTACAAGT